>NC_056725.1:1529568811-1529868811 GCF_019279795.1 Protopterus annectens | reverse complement strand
TGGGAAAAACAGACTGAAAGGTGTTTGCATAGTTTATACTGTTGTGCTGCAGATGTTGCATATATGATTGGCTGACTAGGATACTTTCCACCTGCCAGCTATATTATTTGTACTCAATTGCTTTTCTGCTATTTCCCATTTTTTTCTTTTCCCTTCCAATTTCCGCCCCTTTTAAGCCCCGTGGCATGCCACGCAAACCCGCTGCCCAAATGTAAACAGTTCTGCTATTTCCGGGGTTTTTTTTTTTTAAGAGCCGGTGTGTGCCACGCATACCCTTTAAGCTAAAATAAACACTTTTCAACAGAAATGGCCCTTTCCTGGATGAAACACACTCTCCATTTCATGGAATAAGTAAATACAGCCTTAGACACATCCCCTTGCTTAGCTGTGATTAGCTAAGCTCAAATGGAAAGCTGTGGAGATCCAATGTGCTTACACCAAGCATGACACATCCCCTTTTCATGTCAGCTGCTTACACCACTGCCTTATAGCTCCTACATGGTTAGTTGCAGCCAGACAATGGTCTCCTGTTTTGTGATTCAGTAAATTTTGCTCATATGCATAACCCACTGCCTTATTCCCTATTTTACACCACTATACCAGAGCCTTTCCCCTTAGCAACCAGTGTTACCAGTTATTGTTTTGATTCCATGCTACCCACTATAATGGCAAGATGCAGATTTCACTTAAAAATGTATTTTCACATTTTTTTAATTTTTGGCACAAGGTCATTTGTGAGCTGCTGTGTTATGCTTAACTGGCCGAAATCAACCAAAAAAAAAAAAAAACTTTGATTTTTATAATTTTGTAACTCTTTTCCATGACAATGGCCATATTGTTTGCCATTGGCATGCCTAATGATTATAATACATGCTTTACTTTGAGCTGCCATGCCCCCATTTTGATTTTTACAGAAATGTTCACGGTCAGTAACCGCATACATTTCTGCAATGTACACTGTTCTGGCACAGATACCTGCCTGCTTACTGAATTGCTAATTCACCTAATTTGCATGGTTTCACCAGCAAATGAGGTAATTAGTATTATTCAGTGGTGTCTGTGCCAGAATAGTGCTAGAAGGCTCGTGCATGCCCCCAGCCTTGTTTATTGAATCGCTCGGTGACCTTATTCCATGCAGAAGCTGCTGCACTATTCTGACATGGACAAATCCATTTATTGAATCTCGGGGATATTATGTGTCACAGTCAGTATCAATAGTTGGTGGCTAGACATTCTTAATGTGGACTATATTTATCATCCAGATACACGTTTTCTTGCTTTCCCTTAGTATTTTATTTTCCTGGCTCCTTTAAACAAGGACATCCTACTTTCCAAAAAATATGTGTCATTACTCTTTTAGAATTCTAAACTTTTTTTAGTGTTCCTGCATGTGGAATACTCCTCTTCATTTATTCCAAGTGTCATATATACCATATTCCTTCAGATTTTGAAGATAGTGATTTTTTTTTTGCATTCACAGTGCTTTGCAAGGTTGTTGTCCAACAATCACACATTCAACAATCATGTCCATATAATCATTAGCCATTTTAAAATGTCAATTATCCTTGTTTTTTTTTTCTTTTTTTTTCAATAAACATCTTTATTAAAGTATCACGTATGACATAGGCAATCTTATATTTATATAAATGAAAAACAAAGAACATTGACACCACTTTAGTTGCAAACATTATACATCATGGACAGCATTTGTAAAGTTTACATGATACCCTGCTAATTAATCAGCAAACGGTTCTTTACTTTTTAGTTTTGCACTGTGAACTGAGGGATTAAGGACCACCTCTCATTTCATAATGTAGACTTTCCTTTGGAGATGTTGAGTATGGTTTCCTATTGTCTGTTATTTGCTCCTCATGTGAAGTATTTAAAAAAATGGGACATATGACACTGCTTTGCTTGGCACACAAGTGAGCATTCTCCACTACGTAGCTATTCTTTGATTTTATTGTGTTGGGGTTTGTAAGAGGTGCAGTGACTTATATGAAATAAACTGGAATTTCACTGTAGTGATTTTTTTTCACATTTACCCACTGTGCAATAATAAAGTTGGTATATGTACGTTAGGAGGAATAGCCAGTGAATTTCTCTACATGGGGGTGCCCCATGCAAATCAAATGCCTATTCATTTATTTCAATGCTTTTGTGTTACACTTTCTGATAAACAGAGTTTAACATACTTTTTGGTTTAGGCAACTGAAGTCGGTTTCTG
Source organism: Protopterus annectens (assembly GCF_019279795.1). Classification (NCBI taxonomy): domain Eukaryota; kingdom Metazoa; phylum Chordata; order Ceratodontiformes; family Protopteridae; genus Protopterus; species Protopterus annectens. The sequence goes on along the minus strand of NC_056725.1, from coordinate 1,529,866,584 downwards.
AAATCTTCCAACATGCAATATAGCAAGTAGTAAAGTGGTCAGAAATGCAATAAAAATAGTGATGGTATTATTGTTTACTGTGGAGCAGAAAAAGAAAATGATTAAACTAAGAGAGAGACGTTAGACTAAAGGGAATGGCCATATATGGAAAACTGCAAGCTCGGTTAGCATAACCTTCAGTTCAATGGCTTTATATTTATTTCCAAAAAGCAATAATTCATCAGGCCACAAAAGCAAGAATGCAGTACATGTCATGGCACCTCTGACCAATGCAGACGAAGACAGAAATATTCTTGATATGGCCAATTACAGTCTCAAGTTTATAAAAAGCGTTCAGCATGTTCACATGGCCATTAAAAAGCTGATAAAGATGCTCCATATATTCTGGCAGAACAGTAATAGGAGGCAATAAAATGCTAAAGAAAGAATTAATCTAAGAAACAAAATGTTATTTTGATAAAACTGTACTATTTTATTAGACATGCATAGTAGATCAAGACGTATTGGTGCAATATGTAAAAAAATAAAAGTTGGACATCTCAGGGTCAAAGAAAATTGAAATACATGCTTTTATTTTTTATTTTATTTTTTTTTCAATAATAAGTCTTTATTCTTTTCCAAATGTTAATACAATCCCACAACATATGTACATTATATACATGAATGCTTCCAACAGTTACATAAAATCATTATACATTAATATAAACTTCTAGATGGGTATTAAAGGAAGAGAAAATAAAAATCTAGTATCAATATGAGGCTTATCTATACTAAGCTCCATATTTAGTATGTACTTCCCGGGGAAAAGTGGATTGGAACCTTAAGCTAACACAATGTTAAAGATTTGCTCCCATATTTTTGTGTTATTTATACTTTTCTTATGATCTTTAATTAGTAATTTATGTGCTAAGATATGTTTTATCGCTACACTCTTAAAGTTTTCCCATGAAGTCTGGGATGGATTCAGCCAATTTGTAGCTATATACAGCTTCATTAACAGGAAAATATTTATGAGTATGATCCTTTGGGATCTATCCAAATTATTTGGAGGAATATGAAGAATCATAAACTCCCAAGAAAGTGTAGACTGTTGAAAATACATGCTTTTATAATGCAGAAAGTTGACAGAACCAAAACAAAAATGAAGCTTTAGGTTTGTTCTGAGCATGTGAATCATTTGGTTTCTCTATACTGGATCCACTCATCTGACAGTGTCACACTGTTTGCATTACAGCAGAAAGTACAATGCAGTTTTCAGCATAACTCAAAATAATCAATTAAAATATCAAGAAGATTTTAAAAAGCTATAGTTATAATTCTGCAAGGTTCTGTAAACATTAAGTCAGACAGGATAAAGTTAGCCATTACTTTCTGCCCTGCTTTCACAGCTTCTGTTTCTTTTATGCCTACAGTACCTTATGACTCATGGTCAGTTTCACATTTTCTGTGCATTCCTTCTCTTCCATTTGAATTTTAGTTGTTTTTCTTTTTTTTTACACCCTTTGTTGAACATGACCCTGTGTGCTGGCAGAGACTAACATCAAGATCGATGTGACAAAAATTCAGAACTACCTTTTTACATCTGTCCTACCCCAATGTAGCTCAGATTAATAGTACAGCCATTTAAATCACAGATCAGTGTATTTTGTTTTCTGTTAATAAGGTCCTTAATGTACTGTTATACGTTTTTACTCAAAACCTATCTGGGGTCCATACTATTTATTACATCTCGGGGCAAAACCCATCCTTGTCATGACTCTGTTTTATATATCAGCTCTGTTAAGAATATAGCTGCTGATCTTTGTTGTTCTGTGCAAGGCCAAGCTATTTGAGAAGGTAAGGCAATTTGTTATATTAATCATGACTGTGCGTGGGGTGTTTTCAATAACTGACTCTATTGTACATGGAATGACATTTTTTAGTATTCTCTGTCTGGCACACAAAGCAATTTCAGACCCCACCCTGATGGGACTGCTGCATATCCACAAGTCAAGCTCCACTCGAGTAACCCACATGCGAGATCTCTACCTGGTCTCAGACATCAATAGGACTTGTTGGTGGGACAGATTTGTGTCCCAGAGACTCCCCCTTTTGTCAAACTGACACTCTCTCCACATAAAGCAGAGTACCTCATTAAACCTTTTTAAGCACAACCTGGATAATTGGATGGGGAAGAGAAAATACACCTCTGGCATTCCACCTGTGTCCCTGCTGGACAGTAGCATAGGGTGTTGACTTGTTGGAACATGGGTTAAATTCTTGGCTCGGCTTGTAAGGGCCTCAGGGCCAATAACCTAGTAACTTCATATGATCCTATTTGATTGTACTTTGAACATGTCTGAAGCCTGTTGTTCTGTCTGGAGGAGGAAGTCATCCTTTTTGGTCCTTCATGATGTCCCAACCATATTATGGCCACCTTTGCTATTCAATAATGATTCTCTGGATGGCAGGGTTATTTTGGGCAGTTGGACACAATTCCAATAAATGAAGTAGTGAAGACCACAGCTCTTGCAAATAGGCAGTTTATTGTTCAAAACCAGCAATAAAAACAGGTAAGCACTTTCACATCCACCAGATGCTTCCTCAGACCTCATAATCATCACACATCACTTCCTTTATATACACATCCCACATTCTATTAACTGATTAGCACTTGCCAAAACCTTACTGTTAAAACACTTGCATTTGCTATAAAACATTGCTAACATTTCCCATAAAACATATATTTACAATTATATAACATGAATTATATCATTTAAATCTCCTAGCTGCCAAATATGGTTTGATAGAAGCTTTATCATTCAGCCCAGGTGGTTTATCAGCCTGCAGCTCAATGATCCAATACAATTCATTCTGCTCAGTAACATTCTTCTTATCACCTAAACACGGGTTCAAAGTTATACATCATATAACCATAAAGTGAAAGCTATGTGTACTGTGTATTATTATGTGTCTAGCCAAAGCACTTCTCTCGCTATCTCTATTGCGAATAGTTGTTAAATGTTCCCTTACTCTATCGCAAAGGGTCATACCCACATAATAAGAATAGCAATCTCTGCACTCTGCTAAATAAATCAGATCCCTGGTGGTGCCTGTGGCATTCACTTTAAATTCATATCTAACCCCAGTTGTTGGATGTACAAAAATATTCTCTAAATTTAGTACATTGCAAATATTGCACCTGCCACAGGCCTTTAAATATGGTGCTAATATCTCCTTTGTCCCATGTGTTTGCCAACTAGAGTAACATAGCATTCTCTTTAAATTCTTTTTATTTTTATAACTAAAACAAGGTATATCCCCACTATTTCCCCTCACTTCTGCATCTGATTTCAGAATGAACCAATTTTTATTTACAATATCCCTAACCCTATAAAAATCACTAGAGTATTCTAACCTAAGTGGAACTTTATTTTCTCTAGCTACATTGCCATTAAAACCAGTGGCGGCATTACTTAGGTTGCTTTCACTATCTTTATTCATATCTAATTAATATGGTTTTGCTGTTATCTTCCTTAAATCCATCACTAACCTAAGGTTATCATCTATCTCTTTAGATTTATATTTACGTTCAGATAACTCATACTTAAAATTAATACTTAAAAATCTTCACTACTCCATTTATTGGACTTGTTGCTGTTATTTTTCGTTAGTGGAGTAAGTGAAATTTGTCTACAGTGGCTACATTTTTTCTTTTCTTCTCAGTTGGACACAATTGCCTACTAAGAATCAATACACACAAGTAGGCAAAGATGTTAAAAGATGTTTTTGCAGCCCTACCCTGTTTATTCTTTCTTGCACATATTTGTGCGTGACCATTGAAAAGAAAAGATTATTATCTAAAGGTATATTTCCATCTAGGTTTGTTTATGTTCACTTAATGCCTCTGATACTGAGTTTACATTATTAATGAAGAGGGGATACAGTCCTGACTTAAATCTTGACAGTCGTGTTATAGCAACAGGGTATATCAGCTATTAAATATCTAAACAAACAGACTTCTCTGCTTTTAGTGCTGACATCATATTAATTCATTGTTGTATTTTAGCGAGTTATACTAAGCAGTTATAACTGATAGGATTTCTTGGGCTCATTCTCTTGTTTGTTACTACAATACTTCTTGGTCTAGGTGTACACCCCTGCATCTGATGTTATCAGATGTTTATAGTACTATAAATCTTGCACTAGTCTGGCATATTTCAATGCCCCCTCCCAGTTGTTTGCTATTGGGAAGGACAACACAGGGTCCCTCAACCAATGGATGAGAATCTATTATCCTTTTTTGTGACAAAACAGTAAATCAGACATTTAAACAGACTTCTTCCTAAAGATTTGTTAGCAAGAGCTGGAAATAAATGTGTTATATGTATATATATATATATATATATATATATATATATATATATATATATATATATATATATATATCACTCTAGTAGAGGACTCAGCAATCTCCAATGATACATAACACACCATATGAGCATTCAGTCTGAAGAAGAAGGGACTGTTTCTCTATGGACAGCACTGGTCAAAGTTTTCAAAAAGCCTTATGACACAGATATTGTACTCCTAATACCTTGATCAAAACTCAGAATAGGCTCAGGTGGATGATCTGCAATGGATAAAATAAGATAGAGCTGGAACTGTAGTGCATGAAAAGTTACTGACATAACATTCCAAATCTTACTAGTTGCCAAGATCAACTAAAAGGCATTAACAAAAAGGAGGAAAGTCTGCAACAAACAACTACATAACAGTGAAGATGATAATGTAGGTTTACAAATACAGGTGTTAGAATGTTGTAAGTCAGAGCAAGGTATCCAGGAAATAGCCAGGCTGTTTAATTATTTGTTTGTTTATATTTTAAGTGGAATGAGGTCATATACAGGTGTGCAGTTCTATACAGTGTACAAGTAAAGGTGAACAGCAAACATGGTAATAATAAACACAAATATTAAGAATGACAATAAGCAAGTAATATTGCCTGAAAGTACGTGCGTTAATGTGTAATTACGGCCCACCGAGTGGTGTTCTACTTATTGTGGTTAGAGAATGGGCTCTCTCTAAAGTTGTTGTATTTTACTTACTTTTATTTTAAGTACGATTTTATTTTTTTAATATATTTTTGAAGTAAAATAGTTTCTCCACCTAATGTTTCATACTTGCTGTAGTATATGTTAATAGTATTGGAGGAAGCATTTTAATTTATTGCCATCATTGGAGACAGAATTTACTAAATAATTACATACATTTGAGTTTCAAAGTTTTATTTCCTTCAATTAATGACATGCGTTTGAGTTTCAGATTTCATATCCTTTAGAAAATACATGCTAACAACCCAAGTCCTGTTCTAGGAACTTTCAAAGTTTATAAGAGCGATATTTAAAATGTGTTCCTGTTTCTTAGCATCCCCTCCCCTCAGTTATGTTAGACTTTGTCCAGATTTCTTGTGCTAAGAGATCAAGAGCTACTTAAAACTGCTGCTGCTGCCCAGGATCATTCTCTCTACACTCTCTCTCTCTCTCTCTCTCTCACACACACACACACACACACACACACACACACACACACACACACACACACACACACACACACATAGTATCTCTGCTTTCATCCATGCATTCACTCACACATGCGAAGAAAAACATAAACATAAACATAAATAGACACACACGTTTCTGTTTTGCTGGAGCAATCGCTCTCCCTCTCTCTCTCTCTTTTACTCTCATACATGCATACACTCACGCACATGCTTTATTTTAATTTTTTATCTTCTTTTTTTGTTTTACACTCTCTTCTTCTTGTTCTTTTTTCAGCTTTTCCAGTTAAGGGTTGCCACAGTGGATCACCTGTCTGCTTATGATTGGCAGTGGATTTTTACAGTGTCGAGTTGCCAGCCTTCCAAAGCAGACACACACACACACACTCAAGCCTAGGGCCAATTTTGAGTGTCCAATCCACCTACAGCATGTCTTTGGGATGTGGGAGGAAACTGGAGCACCCGCAGGAAACCCAATCGACCACAGGGAGGACATGCAGACTCCACACAGAAGGCACCCCAGGCGAGAATTGAACCAGAGAACCTTTTGCTGTGAGTGTAAAATAATGGCTCACTCTCACTTTCACTGACATGCACGCATACACAGACACGCGCACACACACACACACACACACACACACACACACACACACACACACACACACACACACACACACACACACAAAAACACTTTTGCTTTTCAGTTTTCATTTTCTTTTTAATATATTTTACACTTGGTAAACAGCAGAAATGCTGCTTAGCGAGCGTAAAATAATGGTGGCCTTCCCATTTTCTCAGTCTGAGCTCCAGTGTGGCTTGATATGCTGCCGTGAAGCATCGGACATGTTTTTCAGTGGGCATTACTTGTACATTAATACCCTGCTAGAGAACGCTCGTTCTCCAGTCAGGGTGCTGATGTACAATAAGCCGATTCTCTAAGATTAATTAGATAATCTTAACATCAGACAAGTAATTAGTCAGTCCTAATTAATATAAAATGCAATACAGCTCTTAGATGAAAACCATTTAACAGGTCTACTATAAACATATAAAATAAAGTGATATACAGTAATTCTTTAGTTGCATTTTGTACACATCTGATAACATACAAACCTAACTCAAAGCTAGCACAAAGATAACATAAATTAGCAGGTACACTTTACCTGGTAACACAGTATGCATTTAACTCTTTTTCAAATGCAGTAGTTTCTAATGCTTTTACTAGCAGATGTTAATGTATCACAGTCATGACCTGTATAATTTGTGAATATTGTGTCACTACATGGGTTTTGTCAGTGTGTGTGTGTGTGTGTGTGTGTGTGTGTGTGTGTGTGTGTGTGTGTTCTTTATATTTATGTGTTGAAGTGCAGGTTTCTTAATGGCTAATAGCATTAAATTGTTGAGAGAGGTACATATTTTTTGGATGAATTGCTGTGTGTGTGGGTTGCAGAGAATAAAATAATCTAGCCTGTTTTTAAGTAATGAGCAGAAAAAAGCTTTGTAGCAAAGTACAATTGTGGCTTCTATGTGAAGTTCAAAGGACAAACTTTGCTGTTTCTGATATACTTGTTGTAATCTGTTTAGAAATTAGTTTGTTAGGCCAGTGTATAGTATGCAAACATAGAGAAATCCAATATGAATTAATGTCTATAACAAGAAAAATCCAATATGAATTAAGGTTCATAACAAGTTTAGTTTTTCCTGAGGGTGCTATGAAGTATCTAATCCTGAAAGGCCTACCTTGTATTGTTACATACTTTATGATTGTGAGAGCTGGTTCTTCTATGGAAAAAATAGCATCAAAACATTGTTTCTGTGTAAATTGTATAATGTTAACTAATTACTATGATTTTTTTTAATAGGGAGTTGAGGTTTTTATAGTGTATGATACAGATGAGTATGCAATTGCTCTTTGAGGTAGTTAGTATTAAATAAGATTCTTGGAGGCAGTTTTCTGTAATATAGAAATCTGCCTGTAGCTGCTTTACAGTTGAAACATATTTTTATAGCTAAGTAGAGCATTTCTGTGTCTTTAGCATAATGAAGAACTTGCTGTCTTAGTCTATAATTAGCTATGGATTTTGATTTAGCCTATGTGTTTTGATATAGGCTAAATAGTACTAAAAGTATCATAAACATGAAGAAACATGCCTCAAAGTCCTATCTTTGTATTCTGTCTTTTACAGGCTCTTGATGGGAGATCTATGTCTGACAAACAAGACATTGTCAGACCCCTGATGAACCTCCTGCATATCTGCAAATGAACAGCACCAGAATTTCCCATTCTAAAGATTTAAACCTTGCCTGTGATATAAATAGGACCTGTTGGAAAGACAGGTTTGTATCTTGGAGACTACCCTTTCTCCGGAACAGGCTCCATATTCATGTGAAGCAAAGCTCCTCCCTAACCTAATTCAAGTGTAACTTGCACAGTTGGTTGGGGAACAGGAAATTCATTCCTGGTTTGGCATCTATGTTTCTAAAGGACTCAAGCAGCCTGTAAATGGTCAATTTTCCAGACCTTTGCTTGTAAATGTTTTATCTCCCAAGCCCCTGCTTACACTTATCAAGAATACCAGAACTTATCTGATACTGGGGATGCATGACTAGGTTTCAAAAGGCCTTGTGGTCATTAGCCTAGTACGCACACACCTATGAACCTATGGAGTCAATGTAGATGCCTTTATTCAAACGTGGTTCCAGGACCTGACCACGTGTCATCATATTGCATTTTCTGTTTGTCTGCTAGCTGTGAAACCAATGGATAGGAAAAGATTTTATGGAATTTTTTCTAGTTTATGAAATAACCCTTTGTGGATGATAATGCTGATTGAAAAATCACAAATAGCAAAAACTAATTAAAAACAAAAAACGAAGCAGATGTAATCTTCTCAGCAGGATTTATATCTAAACTTCCTCAGACCCTGTTTTTTTTTTTTTTTTTGATTATGCTGATTGAGTTAGATAAAGTTTAGAAAGTATTTAACAACTCCCCTTTAATCTAGTGTTTCCCTAATCAGGCCAGTGAATGACAGCAGAGCTTTATTGACTGAATGGCTCTTATAGAGGCTGAATTCTTCTGTTTGCTGATTAGCTAAAGATGAGTTTCTTCTTCTAATTTTTGTGAATCTTTTTTAGAAAAGTTGTTGAAGTTTGACTGACCTGATGTTCCACCTTAGTACAGAAGTACAGTAAGTACTTCACTCCATATTTCACATATTGTGGATTTTTAATGTATCTTTATTTATGGAGAACAAGAGTAGCTGTTAAGAACTGAGTGGTATTTTTTAGGAATTTTGTGAGTTAATCTAAGTTGGGTTCAATGGTGCATGAACTGGACAACACAGGATGAGTGGAGCACTTGTTCTGGGAGCCATTTTAATGTTGTGGATCAGTAAGTGTATCTGTGAGGAAGACAGGTGAAGGGAGTCCATCTTGTGCATTCTAGGGAGTCAGCATTTTAGTCCTGAGAAGTGCTGCCAAGGAAATACTTTTTAATATTAATAGGACTGGGTGGGTAGCAATTATAGTACAGGTAAACAATATTACACCTTAATCAGCCATGAGTCTAATTAAGGACCTGCTGAGTTTATAAGGAACTGAAGAACAAATCCAGTGTAGGATTACCATCTTTAATTAACTGCCACAGAATATAAAGAAGGGCATAAGCCATAATACTGATAACATAGAAATGCTAAAACCTTATACCGTATTCTCATTTATTGTTTTAAATGGTCTGAGATATACATCAGTCAAAAATTGCCAGGGATGACATTATCCAGAGGTTTTCTAGTAGTGAGCTATTTAAACAATGACTAGAAGTAATTTTTTTCAATATTTTCTAGTGTGTGGATGGCGACTAACTTGGATAAATAATGGTGATGAAGGAGAAATCTATCTATTTTCCATACAAATGTTCACAGCTTGAATAGGGGGCAAAATCAAACTGATTTCCCTTCTGCCTGAGAGAGGTATTCCAAACTGGAGTTGCTGATGACTTTTTGTATCCTACTTCAGATATTGACACTGGTCTGGATGGCTATGATACTGTCATGCACAACAGGCAAAATGCAGCTGGGGTGGAGGTGTGGCAGAATTTGTCTCCACTATTATTGGGCCACAACAGATCCCATTTGATGTAAAAGTCAACATTTTATAGGTGTTGTTAATAAGATTGGTTGGATATTTGAGGTGCATCTTTGCCTTGGAAATGAATAGGGTCCCGCATGGTCATTTTTCTCTGTTACATAGGTATTTGGAAGAGTTTTTGAAGTTATTGATAATTCCCAAAGTCATCATTTGCTTGATCTAAATTTTTCATGAAGAAACTGGAAGTTTTGTTGGGATGTTTAGTATGCTTAATAAGGGCCTTAACATGATAATAAATTACAGTGTTGCCAAGTAGGCCACATTCATTACAGGCAAGTGTACTTATACATAAAATGTATTTGCCTCATTAGGTGTTACTCCTGAATACTACAAGCAATATTAATATCCTACTGAATGAATCTTTGTGTAATAAAGTGCCTTGATTCCAGTTATGTCAACAGAAAATAAAAAATGGGAATGGCTATCTGATTTTTCTTAAAAGGATATTGACAATACATGGAAAACTGTAAAGTCTAAACTATTTTGCTGCTAAACAATTTCTTTTTGCAGGAAGATATACCCTGTATGTTTACAATTAAGCAGATGAAAATATTTATAAGCAACAAAACTTGATAGTTAGAAAAGACAAGAACAGAGTATAGAAAGAGAGAGATTAGGATACAAGTATAAAGGTAAAGGGAAAAGACAGAAGTTGAGTTTATATGTTTTCTAAATAAGAATGGATAGCCAACATCATTAAGAAGGCTTATACAGGAAAATAGATATGAAACTGAGCTCATGAGCAATGATAGCAGACAACTCGGCACAACAGACTCCATAACAAAACCCTTTGATAAATGAGGTCAGTTCTTGAAAACAAAACAATAGCTAACCACATATGAGGCAAATTTAGATGGTAGGGCTGGAGTGTGTATTTATTCTCACGAGGATTGTTTCACAGAAGGCCATGTTCCCAATGTTTTGAAAAATCTCACTAAGAAGAAGGTTACTAGCCCTGATGATATAACAAATACAGAGCTTAATAAAAACAATGCCCATCTTTGTTTAATTTTGTACTATCTTTACAACAGATTTTGCATTTATTAGTTTATTAATTGGGAAGGTAAACTGGACTGAGGATGCCTTACAGTCATTACCCAAGCCATAAAGAAAACATAATAAACAATCAATAAGCAGATGAAAATATTTATAAGCAGCAAAACTTGACAGTTAGAAAAGACAGGAATAGAGTATAGAAAGAGACAGATTAGGATAAAAGTGTTAGTTAAAACAGTGAACTATAACGGATAGCTAAGATTACATGCAAGTAACATGGCACAGCTAATTAATTACAAGTAGCATTAATACAAACTGTGACAGCCTATATATTTTGACACTCAGATCAAAACGTACAATCCACTTTGCTGTAACACAAATTGGACAGTCATAATATATGGTACAGTAAGCCAGACATTAGTAATACTCAGAATTAGAACTAGTTTGTAAGAAATACAAGTAAACCTCTTATAAACCATATAGCAGAGAAGTAACAATGTACAATAAACAACCACTACATACAGCAGTAGTAATAATCTTACTATTTACATATTTATAAACATTTACAATGTTAGATCAAATGCTGTATGCATTGCTTACAGGTCACATGGTATTTAAGCAATGTAGTATTTCCACATACTACTGCATCTTGTAAATATGCAGAAGCCATGAAAATTGTGAAGATGATAAGTAAGTTTACTGATGTAGAGACTCTACAGCAGTACCTTGACCTGTGGTACAGCTGCCTCCAGAAAGACTAGATGAAGCCATACCTTTAATTCTGTATAAATATCACAAGAGCCAGCAAGTCAAGAAACAAATTATTTATTATTACAATGCTAAACATTCTGTTTAGTTCATGCAGAATGGGGCTTTGGGATAGAATGTCCAGTTAACTATTGAGGAACATGCATCTAGTGTGTTCAGTAATATATGAGTGCAGTATATGCCATAAAACAAAGATCTAACTATTGCTAGAATTTATTTACTACTTCTGTACTATTATATTGTGATTAATATTCTAAACTTTTTATTTTTTATTAGTGTTGTGGTATTTCACAATTGTCTACTGTTTTCTAAACTGTATTTTTAATGTTTTTGAGTGTGTTACAGCTGTAGAACTTTTCACTGCTCACTGTTCTCTACCATCTTTTACTTTCATTTTTTCTTAGCACCAAGTCATCTGTGTCTTATAGAATTCATGGCACCTATCCTGTGGCAAATAACACCAGTAACATAAGTAAAGCCAGTGAGACATCCAATTGTATTGAAGAAACTTGTAGAACCTAAGTGTATGTCTCATTATAATACAAAAGACATTAGTAGGTTGTTTTTTTTAGTGTAATCCTTAATGTACTGAACATAAATACATGAGCCAGCAGCAGGGATTTCCCCCCCACGCAAAAACATTCTGATTTCTACTCAAGTCTGTAAAAACACTCCACTCTAAACTATAATTCTAGCCCTTCCAGTCTCTAAAGAAACATTTATCCATCTTTTTGTTGTATGCGATATGTCCCCACTACCCTCCCAGTCTGTCTCTGAGTCAACATTAGCTGACTCCATCACTTTCAGCCTTATACATTTGAATCACCCCCCCCCCCCCACAGGCACACACATTTTGGCTTCTACCCTTAAAGTCTGTGCAACACTCCACACTAAAGTGTAATTCTAGCCCTTTCAGTCTCTAAAGAAACATTTGCTTGTTTATTTTTTCTTCTTCTATGTGATATATCCCCACTGCCCTCCCAGTCTGTCTCTGACTCAACAATAGTTGACTAACTCTCTCTCAGCCCTTAGACAAAGTATTTCTTAGGGCATCCAACTGCTAAAATTAAAAATGACTTTTACTTCTTTAAAGAATAAAAAAAGCATTGGTAACAAAAGAAAGACTAACATTATAGATGTGACTTCTAAGCAACTGATAGTTTATTTTGAATAGCACATACCTTGATTGGCTCATCCCGCTCTCTTTGCCCTATGGGCTCACTCCGCTTCCCTACCTTGCCACCAATTCCCACCCACCTCTACATACTCTGAATTTATAGGTAACCTCCTTTACTAAGACCCTCCCTTCATCCACCCATTATCCAATAATTACATCCATCAGCACCATCTACACATGCCCTTCAACTTCCCACCACTCCAACCCACCTACCAGTTCAATATCCACACCCATATCTCCTACTCACACCCTCACCAAATATAAATACCTCATCTAACTCCACAATCTCACTCCCACTGTTTCTTATTACCCCCAGTCTCATCTCCACTATACCCTCCTGGGATTAACCTCCCTATTCACCTGCCTCTCCATAACCACCATCAGCACCACTTATCTCTTCACAATCATTCATTGTATCCACCCCAAATCCTCCACCCTAACCCACAACATTATTATCACCCCACTCACACAATCATATACCCCACCATATACACCCAACCCCCATGTACCACTTCTATCAATCTAAAAAGCAACAAAGTCGACAATTTCACTATCTAATCATCCAATACCTAAACACTATCACCTGTATAACTACCCAGCTTCTACTAGAAAAAGACATTCACCCCAACCCCGTTCCAACAACCTCTGCTAATAAGCCATGCACCCATCACTATCCAGCTAAGCACAAACCCACCGAGTTACTGATACTAAATATGAATACCTGCAGTATCATGAATAAAATAGAAGACCTTCACACTGCCATCTCCTTATATAATCCTGATATTATTCTCAACACAGACACATGGCTTAAACCACATATTAAAGATAATTCCATCACCCCACCTGGGTATAACATTCTCAGGGCAGACCGGCTACATAAAGAGGCAGAGGCTAAGCTTTATTTCACAGAACCAACCTACAACTCCAACTCCTCCAAAAAGATTCCCCTAACTTCAACAATGCAGAGACTCTATTTGCAAAGCTCTCCCTTAACCAACATAATCACCTAAACCTACTGGGTATCTATATACCCCGGGTGACAACCTAACCACCTTAGAATCCATACTTAACTGGGCCTCATACTCACTTCCTCAAGAAGCTATTATGCTAGGTGATGTAAACATTGACTGGAACTCCATCCATTCTCCCACCCACCACATTAATCTATATAACTTCACCCAACTTGTAGATACTCCCACACTCATTGGTAAGGCCACAAAAGGAGAATCTATACTTGACTGGATCCTCACAAATCAACCAAATACTGCCCATCAATGTGGCACCCTACAAAACTCTCTGAGCACCCACAGCCCCACATTTGTCTTTAGGCAAAAACTAAAAATAATTAACTCTCCCTCCCTTCTACAAACTCGCTTTAACAAAACTTTTCTTAGAGACCACTTCATAAGATCCTTGCAACATTGTAACTTGTCTCCCATCAAAACACTTTTATTAGACAAAGCAATTGATTAATTCACTCCACATTCCTAAATATCCTCAAGCAACTAGCCCCCTTAAAAATTATCAGGATATGTAGCAGCCCCATCCCTTGGCTCCAGAAAACCACAAAAGCCCTACTTAGGAAAACCTGGCACCACACCAGATCACCCACAGCTAGGCAAACCTTTCACAAGCTCTGAAACTAAGCAAAAAAGCAGGTTAAGCTCGATAAACAAAATTACTGTATCACTCAACAAAACAAATACAGTACCAAACTGCAAAAATTCTGGGCAACAATAAATAACATCCTACAGCCCGGAAGAACCCGCACCCAATATAACAGGTACAGACCTGGACATAGCCTCCAGCTTTAATAACTATTTCACCTCCTCAGTACTCAAACTCTTAAACAACATCACTTCCTCCAACACCCCACAACCACCTCAGGCTCAAATCAATACCATACCTTTTACACATAAGTCTGTTCCTAACTCTGCTATCCAAAAACTCCTAGCTAAACTCAAACCAACCACCATTGCAGCCGATAACCTTCCTGCCGAATACCTGCAAATTGCATCCACAGCTATAGCCTATCCCATTTCACTTCTAATAAATAGACCCATCATTGAACACACCGTTCATACCACTCCACAAAGGTGGCCCCTCCCTAGACCTTTCCAGCTATCGACCAATTGCAATTCTCTCACCCCTCTCTAAGATACTAGAAAGATGTATTCATCACCAGTTCCTCTCTTATCTCCTCACCAACTACCTTCTCTCTTCAACCCAACAAGGATTTCACACAGCACCACCACTGCCCTACTCAAATTCACCAATACTATAAACTCCCACAGGAATCTAGGTAAAGTTGTCTCAGCTACCTTCCAAGATTTATCCAAGGCATTTGACATAGTCTCACATAATAAACTACTGTCTTGTCTCTCTGACCTCAACCTTAACAATCCCACCCTCCTTTGGTTTAAATGCTATTTAGATAACCACCAAAAATCTGCCAAATGGCATAACTCTCTATCCCCCTCACTCCCAACCTCCTTAGGCATGCCGCAAGGATCAATCCTAGGACCCCTTCTTTTTAATATCTTCACAAACCAACTCAACTCAGCTACCTCTAAAGCCAAAATAGTCCAATACTCTGACGACATGACTCTCATATGCTCTGCACTCAACATCCAACTTCTCCAACAAAAAGCCCAAGAAGCCTTCTCTGAAATAGAGAACTGGCTTAACAAGTCACAACTCGTACTAAATCCCAAGAAAATACAACTGATGCTATTCCACTCTACTAAAACGAGCAACCTTACCTTCGCTATACTCTCCACCAGCAAAACCAAAATCACCCGTCACTGAGGATCACCCCTGTCACTGAGGCTAAACTCCTATGAGTTACCACTGACCAGCAACTCAAATTCACAAAGCACAAATCAACAGCCATCACTAAAGTCCACAAAAAGCTAGGTTCCCTCTATCGCTGTAAAAGTTATATAACCACCGAATCTCGAATTGCAATAGCCAGGATCCACCTCCTATCTACTCTACTTTATGCATCCCCAATTCTAACTAATCTTTACAAAACTGGCTTTAATAAGCTTTCCATCTGTTACAACAAAATTGCTAGATTCACTACTAATGTCAAATCATGATCCCACCACTGCCTTTCCTTGCAAGCCTTGCACTGGCTTGAATTTCTGAACCTATTAAAGTACTATCAACTCAGCCTAGCTCACCTAATTCTGTACTAAAACCCCCAACCTGACTGGCATGCTGAACTTCTACAATCAAATAGATAACTTCGGTCCTCCAACAAAGCCTTAATCGAAATCATCACATGCAAAAGCAACTCCGGGGAATCACTATTTGCCCATGAATTAGCAAAAATATGGAACAACCTTCCCCCTGACCTCTGACTACAAAACTCCACACCCTCCATCAAAAGTCTGCTTAAAACATACCTCTTCACCAACCATCTATGCAACTGTAATTGACCCCCTGAAGCCTCGTCCACTTTCTATTTCTACACCCCATCTGTCCTGGACAACACAAACAACACCATCTAACTATACCTATCCATGTGTGAGCAATAACCTATATATATGAGTGTATGCATGTGTGTGTGTGTGTGTGTGTGTGTGTGTGTGTGTGTGTGTGTGTGTGTGTGTGTGTGTGTGTATGCATGTGTGTGTGTATATATATATATATATATATATATATATATATATATATATATATATATATATATATATATATATATATATATATATATATATATATATTTATTTATTTATTTATTTTATTTTATTTATTTTATTTTTCATTTGTTGACTGGGCTAGTCTAACTGGATATATGTCCATTTTCAGTAGAGGCCCGGGGAGAAAAGCTCCATATACAAAACAAGAATAAACAGAACATTACAACATCAGTTACAGCTCAATTATCAGGCAAAACAGGCGTTTACATGGTAACTTAGTAAACATAATAGATACAAGTAAAACAAAATAGAAAATACCCATAGATTTTTTTTTTCAGAAGGATATGGGAGATTCCCAGATCAAAGTTATAATTATGGCACAGGAGAAAGAATAGTTATAAACAAGATTGGGAGTATTATTTAAGGGCTGTGTTGTCATCTATAAGGCAGTGATATGTTCATACAGTCTTTTGTGGGTGCAATAAATCTAACTTAGAAGGTAGTGGTCTTAAAGTAGCTATAAAGTGAGTAGTAATTAGTGCTATAACCTAGGATAACAGGAAGAGAAATCTTAGTCAGAGTTAGTACAAGGGCATAGCCAGTGAGTTGTAAGGTATAATTTGAGTTTCTTTTTGAATAGTGCAGTTGAAGAAAGAGATGTGAGTTCACCAGGAAGTAGGTTCTAGCTTTTTCCCACAGTGTTAGAGAAAAAGGAATATCCTGCTTTCTTGTTGGGTTTTTGTCTAGATACTAGTAGTTTATTTGCTGAGCATAGGTTTGTAAGATGTTTATATGGGCTGATTAGACTCATGAGAATTGGTGTCTTATCTGGATGATAAAGGGTTTTTGGGCAATAATCAGTTGGTGGAATAGAATTTTATTATGCAGTTCCAGCCAACCCAGTTGTTTCAGATTTTGGCAGTGGTGGGTTCTGAAATGGGAGCTGGTAGCAAATCTGGCAATGTTATTGTAGGAGATTGACAGCTTGTTGAGGTTGTATTTAGATAGATTAGTGTATAAAGGAGAGGCATATAAGAGAGATGAGATACAATGTGTGTGGGCAATAGTAGTTCTAGCTAAGGGAGTGAGGAAGGGTTTAATTTTATAGAGAGAGCCTACTTTTCTGTTAACTGATTTTATTGTGGTGTTAATATGACTATCATAGTTAAGGTTGTGGTCAATAGTTACTCTTAAGAGTTTGGTGTTAGTGTCAGGAGATATGACTGTGCCATCATGAGATTTGATAATGAAGTCAAGTGGGGTGGAATTTTGTGTAGGAGTAAAGAGCTATTTTGGGGTTAAGGAGTAAACAACATTGTAAAAAACATTTTTCTACTAGCTCAAAGACATTTTGGGTGAGGGACTGCAGTTCAGATGGATCTGTACCTGAGCATATTAATGTGGAGTCATCTGTGTATTGTATGCATGAAGCTTGGGGGATATTTATAGTTAGATCGTTTATAAAGATGGAGAATAGAAGAGGGCCTAATATAGAACTTTGGGGTACACCAAGGGTGACAGGAAGGTGGTGGTTAGACTATTATCCCAAAGCACTGCCTGTTGTCTGTTATCTAAATAGGACTTGAACCACAGTAGTACTTGAGTATCAAGTGAGAGGGACTTTACAGTATTCAACAGTAGCTGATGGTTAACCATGTCGAATGCTTTTGAGAGATCAATAAAGATTGCAGAAGACAGGGTGTTATTGTTATGGTTTTTATTAATGTGGTCAGAAAATGATAGGAAGGCAGATTGCTTGTTCTTACATGGAGAACTACTGAAGGGGTTATTAGTGGAAATTATTAATTTTTCCATTAATGAAGTGCTTGTGGATACATAGACGAGCTATGGAAAGGTCTAAAGCCATGCTGAGAGTTATATAATAATCTATATATATATATATATATATATATATATATATAGAGAGAGAGAGAGAGAGAGTATATGTATGTATGTGTATATGTGTGTATGTCTGTATACATGTGTATGTATGTGTATGCATATATATGTATGTTAGATGTATATTTGCTTGAATGTATATATGGAAACTTAAACAGTTATATACTCTTATTCAATTGTGAAATATCTTGCAATGCTCTACCAGGTTCTTATTTACTCTCATTGTATATTTTGTACACTTGTATTTTCAACCAAAAGGGGGAATATCCTCTTATTGTATACTAATGGCTGTAAAGTCTACAATCTGTATGCTACTACTCTGTAATGTCTCTTTTGTAAATTTTTCTTCTCTCTGTATATATATATATGGAGTTTTTCTCCCCAGGACTCTGCTGAAAATGGACACTTGTTGTCCAGTCAGACTATCCTGGCAAACAAATGTTAAATAAATAATAAATAAATTCTAAGTTGTACAAAGTGCCCCAAACTGAATGAAAAAGTTGTAATATTCTAGTGGACTATGCAGATAGGAAATTACAAATCAACATCCATGCTTAACAGTACTTCTTATGGATACCCTGATTTCATGTATATATTAATTTATTTTCAGTTTATTCACTGAGTGGGTGGACTGGTTCAGGGACCATTTCGTGCACAGTCTGGGACATAGGCAAAGTAACAATTTAATTTATGTAATCACAAACCAAACAATCCACTTGCTACATAATTTCATTTACACACTACATAAGTCATAATTTTGCAGAATATTCAATAAACAGAACACAATACTAGATTACAGCTTTTATGATACTTAAAAATGTAAAGGTAAGCTAAGTGCACTGGAATCAGCATATTAACTGCAGCTGAAGTGAGAACGCAATTAGTTCCTGCATTGCATAGCTTATAGTAATTATCTTAGGCTGGTTTTAACATGTATAATATTTGAGTTGAGAGTGGGAAAGATTGGGAAAATGGGAAAGCTAAAGCTGGAGGATGGAGTAAGGACAATTCAAATACTATTTTGGCTCATTGATGGAATTTAGAGCTGCAGATGGTATAATGAAATGAGATTTTTTGCAAGAAAATAAATCAAGAGTGAAAATAATCTTGAATTAAAATCAAGTCTAGGTTCATGTGATCTTAGCATATTATTTGTTCTGACGTAAGCATATTCTCATGTTTTGTGAGCTCAGCTTTACAGAAATAGTATTAATTGTTCGGTATGGTTAATGTGATGATAAAAGGCATCAGAATGTAATGTCAGTCTTTCAGAAACGTATTATTTTTTCTGGTCAGTCAGTTAAAAGTGTTTCATTTATACTGCATGGTTTTGCTATAAAAATAAGAGCTCTCTCTCTCCTTTCAGGAAGACACATATTTATTTTACTTGCTCTCCCATATACGATCCCTTTCTTTGCAATAATGCAGATTATTATTAAACTGTGTCATATGTAATTATTTGGTGCCTTAACAGTTGTTCTTTGATGGGACAGAATGCTGCAAAGGTTAGATAGTTGGCCTGAAGGGATTGTCCTTCATAAATTCATAGCTATAATCCACAAAGAGTGGTGCTTAGTTCTTATTCAAATAACATCATGCAGGCTGATTAGGAAAATGTGGAGGAGTTTTGGTAAACACAACTCCCTGACACAAATGCATAACATAATTAAGGCATAAGCATCAGGGGAAAGCTATTACAAGGATAAGGGATATTACACATTTGAGTATCACTATGATTCATAGAGATAAATGTAAAAGGGCCTCATGTGCATGCAAAACACTTAAAAGGACCTGAAACTTATGCCAGTCAGCACCAATTTGCCAGGGAATATGGGAGTTAAGCAGCAAATGAATTAGCTTAGTGTAAGTGAAAACATGAATATGTACTGCCATACCTTTTAAAAGGAAGTACAGTTATTGACTTTACTTCAAGAAATGTTTATTCTATTGTATTTTAGTGCTTGTGCATGCATGAATAAACAACTGGGGGATATTATTCATTGGAGTGTCAGTGAAGAGCAATTCATAGTCATATATCTGTGTTATATGCACATCTATCTGTTGTTAAAAGTGTTGCTCCACTTTTGCCGTCTGCTTTGCAATTTGCATAGAAGAGCTTGTATATACTTGAACAAAGTACTGAAGGGATCGTTGTGGGAAATTATTCATTTGAGTGTCAGTGAAGTACTAGTGCATATGTTGTCAAAATTCTGAAAGGATTATTTGGGGAGATGATTTGTTTTGGTGCCATTTGAGTGCTTGTGCATACATGGAAAAACTCCTGAATGGATCATTGGGGGAATGATTCATTTTTTTTGACAGTTAAGTGCTTGTGCATACATGGACAAACTACTTTAGGGATTGTTGGAGAAATCTAATTTATATGTGAAGATCTTTTGCATGCATGGTCAGACTGCTGAAGTGATCGTTAATGGAAATCATTCATTTTGGTGTCAGCAAAGTGCTTGTTCTTACATGGAGAACTACTGAAGGGGTTATTGGTGGAAATTATTAATTTTTCCATTAATGAAGTGCTTGTGGATACATAGATGAGCTACTGAAGTGATCAATATAGGCTAATTATTCATTTTGGTGTTAATGAAGTTTTTGTGCATATGTAGTCAGACTGCTGAAGTGATTGCTGGGGAAATAATATATTTGGTGTCATTTTAGTGCACACTTGGACAAACTAGTGAAAAGATTACTGGGAAAACTAATTCATTTTTGGTATCTTTTTAGTGCTTGTGTGCACTTGGATAAATTACTGAAGGGATTACTGGGGGCAAGTTGTGGACTCCAAAGCAGATAGCAGAAGTGCAGCAACACTTTTAACAATGGATGTGGATATGGCATGGATATTGGACTATGAATTGCTAGAAAACTTCATCAGTTTAGCCAAGCTAGAGTTTTCACTATATGATACCTTAAACCTCCTGTAATAGAGGCCCATAGGATATGTGCAAATGACCCCTTAAGGACACCAAGTATTTCAGTTGCATGGCTTCTGAATGTGTATGACTTTTTACTTTTTAAGTCTTTGTGGATACATTCAATCCAAACCCCATTAACTGTGGTTATGCATATTTCAGCATTCTTATGACCTCATCACCACAACAGAAGTGGATTCCTTGGCTATACTTTATGAAATAAGTCCTGTACATCTAGTTTATGCCCATAAGTATTAAGATACCTGCAACATATCCCAACTAAGATCCAAATCAACAAAAAGTCCCACAGATGAATCCAATTAGTAAAAACTGTAAGAAAAACCTAGCCAAGCTAGAGTTTTCTCTGAAGAAAACTTCATTAGTATATACCATTTTACAAAGTTTAGCCAAGCTAGAGTTTTCACTGTGTGATACCTTAATCCTGTAATAAAGGCCCATGGGATATATGTAAATGACCCCATTAAGGTCACCAAGTGTTTCAGCTGTAAGGCTTCTGAATGTCTATGACATTTTTTACTTTTTAAGTCTTTATGGATACATTCCACCCAATAAAGCCAAACACCACTAGCTGTGGACATGCGTATTTCAGCCTTCTTATGACCTCATCAACACAGCATAAGTGGATTGTTTTGACTCCAATGGAGAAGATCATATCTGCTTCCAAGGGGACCCAAGTTGCTTTATGTTGTATCTCCCATGAAAGAGCATTTGAACAGCTTTGAGTCATTTATTGCATGCCTATCCCCTGGGCACAGCTAGAACATGTGCAGTAGAAAACTGTAGGATCTGAAAGGGAAAAAAGTGGTGATTGTCTTGATAACAGTTATGGTGCTGTTGCTTTTGAAGTTTCTTTCTTTCTTTCTTTATTTATTTGATGAACTGGTGATGAATATGCATAACTGTAGCAATGGATACGAGAGGCAGAATGCAGAAGAGAGAAAGTAAAAAAAAAAGTTATCACAAAAGTCAATATATTACTGCAGACAGTTTGGGTAACATTTCCATAGCCTGTCACAAGCCTCACTAATAAATGTATTATAATACTAATTTTGTGTCAATAGAGTAAAGTGGATATACTTTTGTAGTGAATGATGCTGGGTAAATGTGTTGGTAACAGAGGAGCCATTTCGATATTCTATATAATACACAGCAGTTAGAAATAAAAGCCTAACATGTGTGTGTGTTTGTGTGCGTGTGTGTGTGTGTGTGTGTGTGTGTGTGTGTGTGTGTGTGTGTGTGTGTGTGTGCGTGTGTGTATGCGTGTGTATTTGAGTTTAGTTACTACTTACATTTCTTTTCATATAGTGCTGCATCTCGCATTCTCATTAAAGTTGCAAACTTGCTGTTCTCAGCTATAGTGGCACACTGCTGATCCTTAACGGTGAAAACAAAGGCCCTGCAGAGATCAAATAATATTCTTAGAATTACACCAAGTAAGTTAATTGAAAATTGTCAGTTTATTTTCACTGCCATGCAAAGACATATCTGTTCACTTGTTTTCACTGTTTAAGACATAGCTGTTACCTTTACACTGTACAGTTGCTCTTTCTACGCAGTGCAAGTCATGTAAAATATGTCATACTGACAAAGACCAGTATTAAAGATGTCTTACCAGAACTTAACAGCTCATTTTTTGTGAATTATCTGTCATTAACAGCTCTGAGTTTCAGTTGAATGTGGAATGACTGTTTTACGATTTCCCAAAAATGGAAATATTCAATGCACTTAAAAAGTGGAGTGTGTCTAAAGCAAAATATGGAATATTCTACAGCATATTAAGAATGACCAAAAGGCATCCAGGAATTAATCTGAAACTTCTGGAGTCCCTGTGCTGCAAGAACAGATATTAGTAAGTGGGAGCGGAGCCTTACAACACAAATTTACAGCTTTTGATAAAGAAAATTGTATTCATTTATTCACTTTTTCTGGACTAGAAGGAACTGTAACAAACGGAATGATATGATAATTCCCCAAGAAAGGCTTTGGTGACATTCCTGGAGCCTTGGAATTGGATTCCAAGGCATTTTTAAGATTTAAGATCTCTTAATTTAAACTAGTATTACTCAATGACAACAGACAGACACTTTGGGTATTAAGTGCTTCAAAGCAGATGCTTACATCTTACCATAAATCATGGCAAACTCTGCTGTCACTCTTTTTGGCAAGCATCAAGTCCCTGCCAAACCAGCATGAAGCTTGTTACAAACTAATTAATCTACTGGTGTTCAGATGACAAAATTAATAAGTTTCCCCAAATTTTCCAGCCACAACATTTGTTAAAGAATCTACTATAACCAATAGATAAGGCGTTCATAAATGTGTTACTGGTACAACTTTTTGTAAATAGCTATAGTCCTGAATTTTACAAATAAAAGAGCTTCTAGCAATGAGTTAGAGAAGATAAAATGAGAGTGATCCAAATCAAACTGAAATACAGAGATGCAATTTATTCCTTCGACTAAAAAAAAAATATATATATATATATATATATATATATATATATATATATATATATATATATATATATATTTATATACTCTCCTTTTGACTCCCTTGTCAAATAAAACCTGCTGAAACATGACAAGCCAAAATGCTTGATTACTGTGATGACAGAGAAAAACTGCTAAAAGCATTTTCTCAGGTGACATATCAATTGCTTAACAGAGACTTCTTTTAAGGCTTTCTTTGTTGGTATACAGGTAAAGGATGCAAACCACCCTCATATTTTGAGCTAAACAGCAGGTTAGATTAAAGATTAGTAGTAGTTTGAATATTCAGATTCAGCACACTCATCTCAATATAATCCAACATGCCTGAAGCATTTCCTTATATGACCTCCATTGTTTATATACACATATATATATATATATATATATATATATATATATATATATATATATATATATAAACAGCCAGAGTTCCCATTTTAAGTTAACAAATCATTTTAGGGAAGGAAATAAAGTAGACTGGTAAATGTGCATGGGGCTGTACAATCACCCAAGATCCCACCACATTAGCCCATCCGGCACTGACTTTAGCACAGCAACTAAGAGCAGTCCAATAGTACTTCAGCAGTAGAAATGACCAGGAATGCTTACACGTAACGGGTATAAGAAGCTATATCAAGCCAAGTCAGTAGCCATAGATGAGGAAAACATGAACACTATGCAGTCAACAGATGTTTAAACATTTGCATAGGCCATGCTGTTAATGCAATGGTTCAGACACCCTTGGAAGAGGCACTGCAGTTCCCAGCTGCTCTTATTAATGTCAGTAGTACCATGTCAAGAAACCACCATGAGACTCCAAGGAAAAGAAAACCACAGCTTGCTCTTACCTTAATTGTACTCCAAGTACATAATATCAAAACCCTAATCATTCAGTGAGGGAAAACTAGGGCATGTTAACCAGCATGCTTGTCTCTGTTAACCTGAAAAATCCAAAGGTGTGTCTTTTAATCATGAATCCATCAAGGCATTAGGAGACAAGTGCTGCTGAGTCAGCATTACAATAACTTATTATGACTGTTTAAGTAGTGCAGGAGCTTACTAACAGTAAGCTTGAATATGAAGAAGTTTATAATTTAAAGTAACAGTCTAATGTTAAGCTTGTACTTGTGCTAACACATATAGTCACTGCAGTCATTACATTTTATGGTACAGAGGGACAAAGAAGTGACTGTGACCAAGATAACCAGGATCAGCTAGTGACTCAAATGCTGGAGGAATCAGAAAGTGACAATGGTAGTCAGCAGCTTGTAGCTGCACCCCGTTCTGGTGGGACAGTGGTCATCTGTCTAGTGTAATTCCACCATGTACTGGGGAGAGGTGTACTGTGTTTAGTAATGGACCCAGTTTGTCTAGATAACTCTGCCAAGCCACATCTACATAGTAGCATTCCTGAGACATGTGCAAGAATGCTAATGCTGTCAGTGGAAGGTGTTTCAGACCCTAGCATTTGTAAGGGTGCACAGCATCTACCAGGGTTTGTGGTTGGTGCTAGGAAAATGAGTAAAAAAATGCCTTGTGGCTGTCTGGATATCAGGCGCATCATGGCTGGCTGTCACCCTGCTGATGGGAAATAGACAGGCAATTGCTGTCGGAGTTAAATGACAAGGGGGCCAATAAGACAGGAAAAAAAAGCTATTTGAAAGATGTAGAGATAAAAAAGCATGCCAGTCATTTTCACCTTTAAAAACTATAGGATCATAAGAGTTGCAAGACAATTGAACCACAAGGTCATTTCTGCTTTGCCAGTATCCAACCTTAGGCCTTGCCTTACTTTTTAAGGAAGGACAGGTCAGTCATAGTATGGATACATTTATGAATACCCACCAAGTTGTTCTGCTCCTTCTTAAAGGTAGACAATGTGTCATACTGCTTAATTTGGAGAAGGAGTTTGTTTTTGAGAAAGCGTAGGTACTGTTAGACAGGTTTGTCCCTCCTCCTTATTTATGTATTTATTTATTTGCTTGTTTGTTTATTTAGATTTGGTTACCATGATGGTCTGACTGGGTCTTGCAAAACTCTCTGTCGGTGACGGTCCAGGAATAAATGCTCCAAAAATATATTTAGTGAGAGAAGAACATACAAAACGATTATAGCAGACCTTTTGTGAGTATAAACAATATCTAGGTGTCTAGATGTCTGTGACAAGTACAAGTTGTTGGAAGGAACTATATATATATATATATAAAAAAGGAGGATTGTAGACAAAAAGAAAGTGGTTAGGGTAAAGCTATTTGCAAAAGATTTGTTGGACTATATTTAGATCTCTGCCCCTAATGTTAGCTGGACTCTTTGGTTTAAAGAGGTATAAGAGTACTTTGGACTAATGGATCCCTTATGGACCTATAAGCACGGTACAGACTGCCCAAAAGGAGTCTTTATGAATTGAGTATAGGGACAATGCCTCCAGACTTTCTGATTAATTCAGATCTTAAGTACATGATCTTTAAAGTTACATTCTGGGGTCTTTCCAATTGATTGATGTGGTTAGTAAGTTACATCCCATGAAGGGTTTAATCAGAGCAGAATACAAGGAGATAAGGACTTCATTTGATCAGAAAAAATACCTTCTGCAATAAGCTATGTAAGGTGAAAGGATTTCCCAACTTCTGCTGCAATATGAAGGTCGAATGAAATTGAGCTATCCAGCAAAATTACTTACATGTGATTATAAAGTGGTGTATTATCTGCGGTGCAAACTGGAGTTAAGGGGTTGCTTACCAAATTCCTCAGTGCTGACCTTTTTTTGGTATTGAATTTGAGCACATTTTTAGTATACCAGGTATCATTCAGTGAAAGCTTCTGTTGGAGTTGGAGTACCTATACACAGTAGTGTAACCCCAGGTGCAAAGTGTTGAGGGGATATGGTCAGGTGATCCCAAACTTTCCTTAATGTAATAACAGCTTTTAAAAGTAGTGCCCTGTGTGTGGTCAAAACTGTAGGAACTGCTTGCTACATTATAGTAAGCAGTTTGCTACAGTTTAAAAGTGAAAAAAAGTTTTGGTTTCATCTAAAACCTGAGTGCTGTAGTGCTCCATGCAGGCAAGGCGTAAACTGTGGCAAATGTTTGTTACATTTGTAGTAAACAGTTTGATACAGTTTAAAAAAAATTTTTTTGTTTACTAAAATATAAGTGAAAATAAAAATAGGGAGGGAAGGAGGTTGGCCTGATGGTTAAGGTTCTTCCTTACAGACTCAAAGTGCAGGGTTTGATTCTCACAGGGGTAATTAGCTAGGCTTAAAATGGTCCATAAGGACAGTTAGCCTAGTACTAATCTATGAACCTATGAACCCAGTAGTGCTCCTTGCAAGCAGGAAAGAAACTATAGCAGATGTTTGCTACAGTTTAAAAATAAGATTTTTTTTTTTTGTTAACTAAAGCTTAAGCACTATAGTGCTCCATTCAGGCAGGCTATACATTGCAGCAACTGTTTGGTAGATTAGTAGCAAACAGTTTGTTACAGTTTAAAAATACAAATCATTTTTAAGGAGGGTTGGGGGCAGGGCACAGAAAAGGGACCTGAATGGCTGGGCTGTCCACCTGGTTGACAAACCAGTAAAAGGAATGCTCATTTTCTTTTCTTTGTTTGTTTTGTTTTGTTCTTGTGTGTGTGTGTGTGTGTGTGTGTGTGTGTGTGTGTGTGTGTGTGTGTGTGTGTGTGTGTGTGTGTGTGTGTGTGTGTGTGTGTGTGTGTGTGTGTGTAGATCTAACTATAATAAGCAAATAGCTTACAGTTTATCATTATATCAGTGAGGGACTTTAAGGAGACTTCCAGATTACAATCATCAGTCAACTTTGTTAACCAGAGATCCTTGTTTGATAAGTTAAGGTACCAACACAGAACCCTGAGGAATTCCACTGGTCGCCTTCCTGCTCTGAGAGGATGCTCCCTCTACTCTTACTGTACGAGTCCTATCCCTAAGTAAGATGGCTTTCCACCAAGTCATATATGGGTCAAATTGGGGCTCTTTCAGCTTATTTATTATATTTACGTGTGGTATGACATCGACCACCTTGTACACTATGCAGTTTTCTCACAGTCCACTGCCTTTGTATCCCTCTCAAAGAAGTCCACAAGACTCATTAAACAGGATCTACCCTTGACAAAGCCAAGCTACTGGGGTTGGAGACTGATAAGTTTTTTGATATCGTAGTTTGATCCATTATGATATGTTGCATGGTTTTGCTATAATACTTGTTAAGATGATAGGTGTGTAATTCCAGGGACTGGTGATGAGTGACATCACAACAGCTAACTAGTCTGTGCTTAAAGGAGAACTGCACCCACAGACTCAAAAAACATGTTTAGTTCATCATGGTTTGGTGTTTCCTACATTTTAACACCGCTCTCGGTCTATTTACAGGTTTTTAAATATTTTTATACGTAATTTCTGAGTCTGACCACATGGGGTCTGGCATCTTGAAGTAATTCCGATTGTTTACTCTGCTTCTAGGTATCCCATGATGCAGTGCTTGTCTGCAAAAAATAACATCACGCAGGCATCTTTTTTCCTTAAGCTCCTGTCACTGCATTGATTTTACATGCATACACTGCTGTCTTTCATTCAGTTAGTTTTAAGTAACATTTCATGCCATTCATTGACTACTTAAAACACAAACAGTGCAAATGCCACAGAACAAACTCTCAAAGAGCTTTTTACGCTGCTTCTTTTTAGAATGGCTACATTGCAGTCTTTGTGAAGCCTGAATTATACTAGTTTGATTCATTTCCCATCCCCCTTCACACCTAACTTTCCTAGCTGTCAAAGTGCTAAGGGTAATTTGAGCTGTTACCTGTTGTGATTGACAGTTCACAGCAGGAGACTTGACTCATGTACTGTTTCCTTGTTCTAGCCTTTACTTTCTGTATGGGTAGGTGAAGGACCAGTTTGCTGTGACATCATAGCATGGGTGGGTTTTTAGGATGGTTGTGGTGATGTCAGTTTGGGTAAGGAATTGGTCAGAAAACTACCTGTATTCATTGGCCTTGGTGACATCAATGAATTGGAGACTGCAGCAAGCTTTTCCAGAGTGGGAAAAAAGTTTTTTGAAAGTGAAACTACCACAGTACAGTAAGGCACTGTTCTAGTGGAAAGAAACAGTCGATTTAAAATATTTCAAATGCTGTACTGTTGTTTATTCATAGCAGGGACAGTAAATAGGGAGAAAAAGGACAGAGAAGTTGAGCATTTAATAACAGAATCCCATTGTTGTCCTTTAATGCATTATTTAGGTTTCCCTTTGAGCAGCCCCACCCACTGTGTATGTTCTCTTTCTCACACACACACACACACACACACACACACACACACACACACACACTAGTGTGTATAAAAGCTTCACTTTTGTGCAATGTACAAACACAAATCGACAAAACTGGCAAACAAGCTAATAAAACAAAATACAGGAACGGTGGCAAATATGCAATCAAGCAGGAACAGTTTATTTAAGCGCTTTTTGTCAGCCCAAAAACTGACTTCCTCAGAAATAATTCCAATGAGTAAAAACTTCATTATATATGCATGAGTTCGAAAAACCAAATGCTAATTGCATTCATCAAGTTAAAGAAGCAGCAACTATTTATATCATAAAAAATGATAAAAAAGCTAAATGACTAAGTATATAGCTATGATGAATACAAAACAGCAAACACAAACAACATGTGTAGCTGAAATGAGACACCTAAATGTTTAAGACATTAGAAAAATATAAATATAGTGTATAAACCTGTCTAAGTAAAAATAGTTGTTAAACCCAGCGTGTTTTAAATGCATAAAGAGGTATATGCTGTTGTAACACAGCTTGATTGTATCAATTCACCTCTTAAGACTGTTTAATTTTAACATGCTGCTAATCGAGCAGGAATCATTCAGTCCTGGGAGGCTATAAGCATTTAACCTCACCTGCCAGGCTAATTCGAGTTCCTCAAGTTTGAGGGGTCTCGGCCCTCCTCTACTATCAATTTTAGTTTGGTCAATGACAATAAATTTAAAAGTATGATCCTTATAAGAAGAAATATGTTTTGCTAATGCATTCTCAAGTTTACATTTCTTTATAGCGTATTGGTGTTCATACATTCTGTCCCGTAGTGTTCTCTCAGTTTTTCCTATACAGAAGGCCACACAGAATGTACACCTTGCTAAATATGTAACAAAAGTGGAATTACAGTTATATTTACCCTTCAGCTTATACAATGTACCATTAACTTGGAAGGAATTAGTTTCTTCCACAAATTTACAGAAGTTACAATTAAAACATTTGTGCATATCAGGGTTCCTAACCATAGACCTATCATACTGTTCCAGGTATATTTTGAGGTTCTTGCCCCTCCTAAATATCACTCTAGGACCTTCACCTACTTTTTGATAGACACTTGGATACATTTTAAATAACTCCCAATTTTTCTTCAGAATAGCTAAGCATTCATTACTATGTGTACTGAATGTAGTAATGAAGTTCGTAGGGGTGTTAGGATCCTCATGACTAATGGATCCAACAATACTATCATTGGTTTCTTCTAACATAGTATCTGAGCTTGGGAATGGCTCAATAGGTTTGGCACATAGAAGTGGGACGTAAACTCTGTTACGTCTTTTATCCGTTACCTCCTGTATAAGCATGTCTAAAAGGGATTCGGGGTACCCTCTGTGAAGGAACATACTCTTAATTACACTACACTCGTCAAAAAACTCCTCATCCAAGCTAATCATTCTAGAAGCTCTCACCAATTGTCCTTTAATAACAGATTTCTTTTGGTGGAAGGGGTGACTACTCGTGTAGTGAAGAAAGGTATAAGATTACGTGTTTTTCCTGAAGATCCTAGCTGTAAAAGTGTTGAGAACATAGTTCTTATTAAGGCATATGTCCAAGTATAGTGTTTGAATTAAATGTGGATGTGAATTGTAAAAAGTCAGTAGTACTATTAAGGTAATCCATTACTATCTTACTATCACCTTCGTCTCCATTAAACAAGATGAAAATGTCATCCAAAAATCTGGTGTAAAAGACAAAGGTGTTAGAAAACCTGTTACCTTTAAAAACGTACTCTGATTCCCATTATGTCATCACTAGATTAGCTATACTACCCCCACAGGGGGACCCCATTGCCACTCCTACTTTTTGCAACAAGAATTCATTTTGAAACATGAAATAGTTGTTAGTTAGTACTAAATCAATAAGTACTGAAACCAGATTGATTTCTCTACTAGTTGCATTGTGTTTCTTCAGCATGAGGGCCACCCATTCCAGTGCTATTTCGTGAGGTATGCAGGTGTACAAGTCTCTCACATCTATGGTGAGAAAGTTGTAATTCACATTAAAAACCAATGATCCAATCTTACTTAGAAATGACCAAGAGTCTTTACATATTTGAGACTCATTTACTAGGTATTTCTGTAAGATGGCATCCACAACTTTGGCACAGGAGTAAGTTGGCGACCCTCTACTGCCCACTAAAGGTCTCAATGGTGGGTTCTCAATGCTCTTGTGAATTTTAGGGATACCAAAAATACATGGGTATCTAGGGAACAAAGTTGTCATATAATTATAGGTCTTTTGGTCAATACTCCCATTGATGAACAGGTCACCTATACATTCCTTAATGCTATTATAGGCTTTATTAACCTCAGATCATGAACTATGAGTGTATGCTTCCATATTAAGCAGTCTGTTCATATGCTGTTGGTAGTCAGATGTGCTGAAAACCACCAACCCACCACCCTTATCTGGCTTACAGAAACATAAGCCATGTGAGTTGAAAAATTGTAAATAATCATGTTCATCCTTGTTAATATTAGTAGTGTAATTGCTCACAGGCCTAGTTTTATTGATGTGTCTAACATCCAATTCACAACACTTTTCAAATAGTTCTAACACTGGGTGTAATGGAGGGTTATAAGTACTAGGGACATAAAATTTGTCCTGGTGGCCAGAGCTGAACACATTGCCCATTAACAGGTTAAGGTTTAGTTTTCTAGTATAAGATTTAATGTCCACAATAGTGTCTACTATATTCCATGGTTTAGATGGTACAAATGTCAAGCCCTTAGTCAAGAAATCAACCATATCTGTCCTAAACTGAGTAGTACTGAAATTGTAAAGTTTAAAGTCCCCCGCATTATTTAGAATAATGTCCGGTTGTTGTAGTTTGGACCTGTCCTCGTCATATCCAAGCATCACATTATCAGAGTCGGAAATACTCTGAAAGTTTAAGTTTAAACTCAAAGGAGAATGTACAAACACATTTACTTGTGCCCTGTATATACACAAACCTTTCCAATTTAAAAACCTGTACAGGAAATGATCTCCATAGTCAGCCACCGTTCAAAGTCACTCAAAGACCTGCTGGTTTGTACAGAGGGCAGCACCACTGCAGGTCATCCTATAGTATACTACTTTAAACACTTCTTAGGCCTTTATGTGACTCTGCCCTATGCCTTCTCATCTACAAAGCATCTGGTATAAAGAACAGGCACTTTCCTGTCAGCTCTGTTTTTTGCCTATAGATATGGGCATCCTGAGGCAGTGCAGTAACTGCCTCATGTTCACTGACAGCCACTTAACTTTAGAACAGACAAACACAGTATGTGAGAGATGTCAATTCATAATGTCATTGATGCAAAGCTCTCACATGTGCACACGGAAAATGCAACCATGTTGTTTTACACCCAAAGCCCTCACTACCAACATTAAGGAACAAACACATAGACCTACATATGCAGATGTACTCACATGTAATCTACCCAAACCTCCAAGACCTCCTAAAAGCATCTGTCAGTGGCACCACAAACACTCAAAAAAGAAGGCACCTTGTATAATACATAACTCTGAAAAATCATAGTGGCCGAACCTCGTATAATACATAACTCTGAAAATCATTGTAGCCGAGCTTCCAAGCTCAATAGGCAACACATCATACAGCCAAATATTTTAGTTATAGGGGATTCTATTGTAAGACATACTGATGTCCCCTTTACCAGGCTAAACAAGGAAAATATCTATTTGAGCTGTCTGATTGGAGCCAGGGTCTACCAGATAACACATACACTTAGGTCTTTAAACAACAAGTACCAGCATCACATGGTCATAATCCATGTGGGCATGAATGATCTAAGATGTACCTCGCTGGACTATATGAAGAGAAACATGATGGGGCTCTCTGAACATGTGTCTCAGGCAAGTATGAATCTAACCTTAAATAGCATCCTACCTTCACCAATGATGATGCCACAGTACCAGCAAAAAACAATTGACTTCAACAACTGGCTTAGTTTCTGGTGTCACAAGGGGATCCAATATCTGTCAGCCTAGGGAGACACAATCGTCAAACCATGATAGTTTGTCAGAGATGGTTTGCACTGGACACCACTTGGCTTTAGGATACTAGCAAAAAAATGTATCTATCCCCATAATGCTTTTTTTAGGCCATATCAAGTTGTTAAACCCTTCAACATAACAAATATCACTCACAACCACCTAAAGGTACTGCTGCTCAGTGCTAGGAGTTTAAATAAAAAAACTGAACTCCCTGAGAGTACTGTTCACCCAAGACAATGTAGACATATGCACAGTCATGGAAATATTGTTCAGACTATAGTGAGTATCCTGACTATTAAAGGCTACAATGCCTTTCATACACTGTGATCCCCTGCAGCTCAGGATAAAACAAAGGTGTCTGTGTTTATAAAGGGTAAGTACACCACTAGATTGTTCCAACAACATGACACACTTGAACTGCTCCATGCCCAACTAACCATAAGTATAACCCCCTATCATATCCTTCTAGCTACAAATCACCTAATATGAGTTTGGAAAAGCACACCTTCTACATAACCCTACTGGAATCTCTTTACATTCAGCTTAACACCGTACTTATGGGTGACTTCAACTACCCCTCCGTAAACAGAGAGAGTTGTATGACCCATAATTCAGTTGCTCAAAGTTTTTTGGACTTTGTCAGCACAAACACCTTAGAGCAGCTAGTTAGTTCCTCAGCTAGAGTTACAAATATCATAGACTTAGTACTCATGAACATGGGTGGATGCTGCTCCCTCCCATGTATTAACTCCTTCCTGATGATATCTGACCACAAAACGATCTCCTTTAGTATTAAAACTAACCTAGAACCCAAATCAAACTCCAAACCTATGAAGAACTTTGCTAAGGCCAATTACCTTAAACTAAGTGACAGCTTATTAAACTTCCAAGCCCCTCCGAACCTGGATAACACTGAGGCCTACTCTGAGCTGTATACAAAAGCACTGTACAACCACATTCATAGCTGAATAGAGGAGGCAGTCCCTGTCCAAGTCAAACCTATGATTACTGGCAAAAATAAACCACCCTGGTAGACCCCGCTAGCATAACTAGGCTAATCAACATAAGGAAAAAAAATCTTTCCAAAGCCATGAAGGGGCAGACAAAACAGTGCAAAAAGACACTCACCAGTCTAATCAAACAAATTAGAGAGCTGGTCAAATTTGCCAAAGCAAACTACAGCCTCCCAGGTGAAAGATAACCATAATTTTTTTTTTAATTATGCTCGTACCCTCAAAGGAAATGTTCAACAGTGAGCCTCGATAATCATGTGCAGCAACACTTATACCAGGCCTGAAACTATATCAAACCTGCTGGCCAAGTTCAGTTCAAACTCCCCTTCCTCCATTACATCCTACCACACTCAAAGAAATACCTACAAGAATTCCCTTGCCGGTCATTTTTGTTTATTTATTTTATTTATTTATTTTACATTTGTTGACCGGGCTGGTCTAACTGGATATATGTCCATTTTCAGTAGAAGCCCGGGGAGAAAAGCTCCAACATAGGAAATAGTATCATAGTATACAGTGTATGCAACAGACAAATATTACATTACATTCTTTTAGAATAGACCATACAAAAATTGTGTAAGATTTACCTGGAAAAAAAACATTGGATAGCATATAATAAGAGGATAAAAAATACCAAGAATTGTTATCTTAAATTAGAGGCATGGTTACAGGCATACAATCTAATACTTACATACAGTACATATTCAGTAGAGGCCTGGGGAGAAAAGCTCCAATGTAGGCAATAGTATCTTAGAATACATTATATATAATAGAAGGAAATTACATTACATTATTTTATATTAGAAAATAGGAGGTGAGTTATTTTAGTCATGAAACAGTGCAGAGAGGAAGTCTCTTTAATGCTAGGAAGTGGTTAGTGTTCTAGTCGTAACTGATAGGCGTAATAAAACAACAAAGCAAAGAGGTAAGAGGAGTGGGAGATAGGGAAATAGACTTTTAGTCTGGGTTAGGGCAGGGACATAGCCAGTGTGTTTTGAGATATTCTTTTAGATATTTTTTGAAGAGTAGTGTGGAAGAAAGTGATGATAATTCTTTAGGAAGCTGGTTCCAGGATTTTCCCACTGTGTTGGAGAATAGTGAGTCCCCAGCCTTGTTGTTAGATTTTAGTAGTAGAGACTAGAAGTTTATTAGCAGAGCGTAGTGTTGCCAGATTATTATATGGGGTAACCATACTAGTGAGGATAGAAGTCTTGTTAGGGTGGTAGAGAATCGTTTGGGTAATAGTCAGTTGTTGAGAAAGTAGATGATTCTGTAGTTCTAACCATTCTAGCTTTTTAAAGTTGTGACAGTGATGGGTTCTAAAAGCGGAGCCAGTGGCAAATCTGGCAATGTTATTATAGCTAGTTGCAAGTTTGCTAAGGTTGTTTTTTAGATAGGTTAGTATAAATGACAGAGGCATAAAACACGGTAGAGATAAGGTGGGTTTGGGCAATGGTAGTTCTGGCTGGTGGTGTGAGGAAGAGTTTGAGTCTATAAAGGGATCCTAGTTTTCGGTTGACTGATTTTATACTAGTATTAATATGATCATCATAGCTAAGACTGTGGTCTATTGTGATACCTAAGAGTCGGGTTGTAGTGTCTGGTGATATGGTAGTTCCATTGTTAGAAGTGACTGTGAAGTGACATTGTGGAGACCTTTGGTTAGGAGTAAAGAGCAATAATTTTGTTTTTTTAGCGTTAAGGAGGAGGCAATGACTCATGAACCAATTTTCAACAGTATGAAATACAGTTTGGGTGAGGGTCTGGAGTGAGGAAACAGAGTTGGCAGAGCATATTAAAGTTGAATCATCTGCATATTGTATGCAGGTGGCTTGTGGAATTTTAGAGTTAAGATCATTAATAAAGAATGAAAAGAGAAGAGGGCCTAATATGGAGCCTTGGGGCACTCCAATGTTGACTGGAAGGGGTGAGGATAAATTATTATCCCAGAGAACAGCTTGATGTCTGTTATCTAAGTATGATTTAAACCAAAGTACTGTATGTGGGTCAAGAGATAGGGATTTTAGTATATCAATAAGTAGGTGATGGTTAACCATGTCGAAGGCTTTTGACAGGTCAATAAATAATGCAGATGAAAGAGAGTTGTTATTACAATCTTTGTTAATACAGTCAGAAAAGGATAGAAAGGCAGTGGTTGTACTATGGTGAGGTCTAAAGCCATGCTGACAGTTAACAAGTAAGTTATTTTAGAGAAGGTGGGAGAGCAACTGTCGGTGGATACAGTTTTCCATTATTTTTGCTATTGGAGAGAGTAAGGCTATTGGTCGAAAGTTAGAAATCTCAGTAGAGGAACCACCCTTATGCAGAGGGATGATGTGTGAAACTTTCCAGATGATGGGGATTGTTCCTTCAGTAATTGTTCTATTTATAAGGATAGATATAGGATAGGCAATGGCTTTAGATGCAATTTGTAGGTATCCACCTGGTAGATGGTCAGCTGAAGGGGTGCAGAGTTTGAGTTTTTGTAGGAGAGAGCAGATGAGGGATGTTGGTACTGGTTCTAAATGAAATGAAGGAGCTGGGCTGTTTATACTTATTGATAGGGTAGTGCTGACAGGGGGTAGTGTATTTGCTAGAGTTTGAATAGCTTCAGTGAAGTAGTTGTTGAAGGCATCAGCAATGTGTTTAGGGTTATCCTGGGTTATACCTGATGGGGTGGGAGTTTTGGAGTGCCCTGGATGAAGCAGTTTGTTAATGCCTGACCAGAACTTTTGTGGTTTATGTTGGTGGGTTTGTTGTAGGTGAAGGTAGTAGCTTTTTTTGTCTAGCAGAATTTCTTTTTTAGTGGTATTTCGTAGCTGCTTAAAGTAAAGATGGTCTGCTGAGTTTTTTTGACGCTCTCCATTTGGCCCATATTTTATTACGTAGGAGGATCTTTTGTCTAGTTTCTTTAGTAAGCCAAGGAGCAGTTTTGGTTCGTATTCTGGTAGAGCGAGAGGGGGCATGGCAATCAAGGATGTGTAGGAATGTTATACTGAAGTAAGATACTGCTTCTGGTAGAGCGAGTGGGGGCATGGCATTCAAGGATGTGTAGGAATGTTATACTGAAGTAAGATACTGCTTCTGGTAGAGCGAGTGGGGGCATGGCATTCAAGGATGTGTAGGAATGTTATACTGAAGTAAGATACTGCTTCTGGTAGAGCGAGTGGGGGCATGGCATTCAAGGATGTGTAGGAATGTTGTACTGAAGTAAGATACTGCTTCAGGTAGAGCGAGAGGGGGCATGGCAATCAAGGATGTGTAGGAATGTTGTACTGAAGTAAGATACTGCTTCTGGTAGAGCGAGAGGGGGCATGGCAATCAAGGATGTGTAGGAATGTTGTACTGAAGTAAGATACTGCTTCTGGTAGAGCGAGAGGGGGCATGGCAATCAAGGATCTGTAGGAATGTTGTACTGAAGTAAGATACTGCTTCTGGTAGAGCGAGAGGGGGCATGGCAATCAAGGATGTGTAGGAATGTTGTACTGAAGTAAGATACTGCTTCAGGTAGAGCGAGAGGGGGCATGGCAATCAAGGATGTGTAGGAATGTTTTATTGAAGTAAGATACTGCATCTGGTAGAGCGAGAGGGGGCATGGCATTCAAGGATCTGTAGGAATGTTGTACTGAAGTAAGATACTGCTTCTTCTAGCTGAAGATGATGAACTGGTGACCAGTCACATGCATTAAGTTCTTTTAGGAAGTTTTCTTGATTAAAATGTTTTTTGAGCGTGAGGTTTTGAAAGATTTGGATTGGGACTATGACATTTTTGTTTAACTATAAATGTCAGGGAGTGGTCACTAATATCATCTGGAAGGTTACCTGGTATATAAGTATCGGGGTGACTATTTATAAGGATCCAGTCTAGGCTGCTTTCTTTATTACTTGGTTTATGGATTCTAGTACGGGTGGTTAGAATTTGGGAAAAAAACATATAGATTGATGTGGGAGGTAGGATTAGGTAAGCTACAAGTAGCCCAGTCTATATTAAAGTCACCTAGTACTATGGTTTCCTGAGGTAGGTGAGTGGAGAGGCAACTGAGGATATTTTCCAGAGTGTTAATATTATTTCCAGGGGGCAGATAGGTGCAAATTATGTAGATAGATTTGCAGTTGCTGATATGTAGTTTGACACTAATGGTTTCTGCGTTGGTATTTGAGGGTAGGTATGCATTAAAGGTTGTAAGTTGAAGTTCAGATTTGTAGAGGATGGCTACTCCTCCACCCTTTTTGGATATCCAATCACATCTCAGAATGTTATATCCTGATGGGGTAATTTCCTGGTCAAAAGTAGTAGGTTTTAGCCAAGTTTCTGTAATACAGAGGATGTCAAATGAGTGTATTTCTAAGAGTGCATGAAGGTGGGTTATTTTATTGTTAAATACTATGGATGTTAAGATGGGCTATGTCATTATGAGGGAATAGGTCCTTACTGCACTCACTAAAGCCTAAAACACAGCCTACATGGGTCCTGGCAATGTTCCAGGATGCTTCTTAAATAGCTTAAAACAGAATCTATCAAGGCCACTAGAAAACATCTTTAACCACAGCTTCAATATGGCCTTTGTTCAAAAGGAATGATGGACCGCAATAAGAGAAACTTTCTGCTATAGGCATAAATTCCCTACATCGTAAGGTGGATAGCTAACTGGCTCACTGACAGGAAACATGTTATCCATATAGGTGAATCCACTTCTAGTAAGAAACCAGCTACCAGCTGGGCTCATT
Source organism: Protopterus annectens (assembly GCF_019279795.1). Taxonomy (NCBI): domain Eukaryota; kingdom Metazoa; phylum Chordata; order Ceratodontiformes; family Protopteridae; genus Protopterus; species Protopterus annectens. The sequence goes on along the minus strand of NC_056725.1, from coordinate 1,529,827,896 downwards.
GTTGGGACCCATCTTGTTTACTATATACTTCTCTAAAGTGAAGGCCAATGTTTGAGGCCTCTTGCTCACCAAGTTCTCCAATGACTGTAAGCTGGGAGCAATCATCTAATCCCACAGTGATGGTGGCATCCTACAAATGGCCTAAAATGACAAATGACTGGTGCCAACACGATGGTCTGAGACTAAATGTGAAAAAATGCATAATCATACCCTTTGGTAAATCAGGTATCTCTTCAAATTATAATATTGATAGCAGACCCCTAAAAGTAGACCCAGAGGTGAGGGACCTAGGAACAGAGATAGATATTAACCTATACTTTGACAACCAGGTAGCTATGATAGTGAGGAAATCCTTCTGTGCAGCTCAACTTATAAGTTAAGGCATGACATGAAGGTAAAAGAAAATCATAGTGCCATTGTACTCAGCCCTCCTCAGGCCAATGAATAAGTATATTGCTCCCTTCTGTATATACCTAACTAGGCACTTACACCAAATGGAGTGGTCCCAGTGGTCCCAGAGGTTTCCAACTAAAAAATACAAAGTGTAGGACACATATCTTATGTAGACCAAATAAAGGTCCTGTCCCTTTATTTTCTCTCTCTCTCTCGTACCATTTATTGAGAGGTGACTTATACCTGACCTACAAGGCATTCTCTGATCCAGCCCTGATAAAAATGCTACATATTTGCAAGATAATTTATAGGAGGGTTACAAGTTCCATGGACTAACAGGACTTGCTGGAAAGACAGATTCATATCTCAAAGGCTACCTCATCTATGGAATAATTTTCCCATCTTCATAAATCAAAGCTTGTCCCTTACTCTCTTCAAAAAGAATTTGGACAAATGAATGGGGAACTGTAAATTCACCCCCAGGGTACTGCCTATGTCCTTTAGGCAGTCTGTAAAATGACTCAGGGTTCCTACACCCAAAGACCCACTACCCCATCCTATATCTGAGGAATTAAGATATAATATTGCCATATCCTGGGTATTATTGGCTAAGCTTGTGAAAGCTGTTGCACTATTAGCCTAGTAATAACCTATGAACATATGACCCTATGAACACACACATACGCACACACACACATACACACACACACACACACACACACACACACACACACACACACACACACACACACACACACACACACAGATACAAACACACAAGAAACCTATGCATTTCCATTCATCAATTGATTTTTCCAGGCATTTGTATGGCCATTCTTTCTGCAATGCAAAGGTCTTTTATCTATTTACCTATTTTCCACTTCTCTCTGTGTACTACTGTTGTTAAAGATCTTAGACATATTCAAAAAATAAGTGTATTTTGTAATTAGAGGATTATCTAAAACATGTTAAGGATGTAGGGGCAGCCACGGTGGTGCAGCGGTTACCGTTGTTGCCTCATAGCAAGAGGTTCTCCTGTTCGATCCTTGGCTGGGGTGTCTTCTGTGCGGAGTCTGCATGTCCTCCCTGTGGTTGTGTGTGTTTCTTCAGGGTGCTCCGGTTTCCTCCCACATCCCAAAGACATGCGGCTGTGTGTGTGTGTGTGTGTGTGTGTGTGTGTGTGTGTGTGTGTGTGTGTGTGTGTGTGTGTGTGTGTGTGTGTGTGTGCCTTCCATGGAAGGTAGGGGGCCAGGCTGGCAACTCAACACTGTAAAACTCTACTGCCAATCATGAATGGTTAGGCGATCCACTGTGGCAACCCCTAACCAGGAAAAGCCAAAAGAAGAAGACGTTAAAGATATCTGCCACCAATAAGCCTTGCATTACTGTTCTGCTCAGTCACATATTACAGTATAATGAGTATGATTCTTTTTCTGTTGGATCGTACATTTTGTTAACTGTTCCCTCTGTCACCTATATTTTCTTGATGAATTATGCTCCATAGTAGTTTACTAGTATATTTACTCAAAATATATGTGTGTGATTCGAATCACATACTAATTCTCAAAATGCACACAAGAAGTGCTTGACTCTTGTTTTCTCTTCCCATCACCCACTTCCCTCTTTGAAGGTAATCCATTTTTATTTATCCCCAAAATTATCTGTATCTCACTGGCATTATTTTATTTCTAACAATGTTCACTTGTGTATTGAGAAGTTAAGATCTGCTGGCTAATTTAATTTACTAGCCCTGTGTTGTTAGATTTATTATGAGAACAGATTATTTTGACAATGAACTCAGACAACAAAGCTCACCCACTATACAACAGTTTGAAGAAACTGAAGCTCTTAATTATTTTTTTTTTAATATTTGCATGGCATAAAGTGAGCTAGAAATGTGACAGAGTATAAGTCCCGATGTCACAGTCTTCATGGCTAAGTCCTCTTCCCACATCCCTCGGGACCAAACCACGCCAACCGTGGGTAAATCTCGCATTACCCACACTCAGAAGTGGGTTATTGCTATTATACTATGACATTATTTAAGAAAATAAATAATTATTTTTCTTAAATAATGGCATTGTATAATGCCTCTTTGCTGCCCTTCCGCAGCTGGCTGGAATCCACGGCAGTTCTGATGTACTGTGCATGCCTACGCAGTACATCAGAGCTGTGGCCAAAAGCAATGGAGAAAGCAAGATCTCCATTGCTTTTTACTGTTTCGCTATGTTAAATGGGTTTAACATAGCGAAACAGCTTTAAAATAAGCAATGGAGATGTCAGTTGCTTATTTTAAAGCTGTCTCGCTATGTTAAACCCATTTAACATAGCGAAACAGTAAAAAGCAACGGAGATCTTGCTTTCTCCATTGCTTTTTTTTTTTAAATCTGTCTCGCTATGTTAAATGGGTTTAACATAGCGAGACAGCTTTAAAATAAGCAACGGAGATTTCCGTTGCTTTTTTTAAACCTGTGTCGCTATGTTAAACTCGTTTAACATAACGAGACAGTGTTTTAAAAGAGACTTATACTAATGGAAAAAGTCCGGGCTACCAGACCTTTTTCCATTAGTATAAGTCGATTTACAACATGCACGCTGGCCAATCAGCGTGCACGTTTTGGAATATTAATGGGGGGTCATGGTATAATATACAACTGTCCATTATTTTTACTGGTAAAGGTTTTAGTTTTGAAAACATGTTTACAGAAGGTGCAATGTCCGCATGGTTAAGAACCAACCAATCTCTCCCCTGTTAATGTGGTTTGATGATAAATGTCATCCTGATGCATGATTTCTTTGTAATGAGAGAAACGGGAACCCAAAGTTTTGCCCCGCCTGTAGGAAAATATGCATTTGTCCCCCAAAAGGTCATCTAATTGTTCGTTGGTCTTCAAGATATTCCAATGTTTGTCAATAACATCAGTAAGATATGCTGTGTTTCTACCAAATGTAGTGACCATTCCCAAGGTGTCCTTATTATCCTTCCTGGGTTGATGTTTGTATTCTAATAAGGTATCCCTTGATTGTTTTTTAGCCCATTGTATGGCTGAGTTAACATTCTGTGTACCATATGCCCTAGCTAAAAATCTGTTGGTTAAATCCTGATGGGATTGAGTCAGATCCTGCTGTGAAGAGCAAATTCTCTTCAAACGCTTTTACTACATGTGAATGTATGCAGAAATTATCAGTATCATTGTGCTTGGACACTTCATAGTTATGCTCATACGTTCCACTCCTTAGTGACATTCCCATCTTTTCTACATAGTATGAAATGCAAAAGTCATGGAATGTCAAGTGCACATGATTCTTAGCTTCACAGTAAACATAATGTTTAAATGGGAAAAAATATTTACATGTATTAAGGGGCAAGTGTTCTTCCTCAATACCAGATCAATTACATAGGACAAACATAAATAACGTCACACAGCCTCTTAGCTCTCATCTTGCCTCTTCCAGATCCATCACTCAAGTCTCTGTTATTCTGTATAATGCCATCACACAAATAAGACCATACACAATGTACATGCATGGTATATACTCTCTTTTACTTTTATCCCTTTTCCTGCCCATCCATTCACCATCACTGATATCTATGACATCAGATAAACTGACGTAATTACATTTAACAACCTCTTTCCATTCCTATATTCTCTTAAAAGCTTCCAAGTGAGCTTATTATTAGCACTCTGTAATATTTTCAATATTGCATACAACCAACCTCCTTTTACCCTTTTCCCTTATTACACAATCTACCACTGCTTTCACCATAACAATTATTTCATTCTCCCCTTCATGCCTTACTTCATATACATCATCAACTATAACTTCTTCCATAACTTTAAATGTTCTTTTCTAAACCATTTTCACAAATATCATATACTATGGATTATCTGACAGAGTCTTCCAGTTTTCTTCTAATTGCATTCTTCCCTTTTCTACCTTATAAATTATTAGTACCATTACAAATGTCTTCTTTTTTCTTGCTTCATTCATTCAGTTACAGTTAATCATGTTACAGTTTAAAACACACATGGTCTCCTATCATTCACACTTCTTCCTTTCTCCACATCACTTGAATATGTTGGCTTTAACTATCCTGCACATGCATTTCATCCCATAAACACAATAAATATGCATCCATTATTTTACATTTCACAAGGTCCAACATTCTTTTCATGTTATTCTTTATACAATTCACATTTAATTATATCAATTAATGTTAACTTTTTGCAGCTTTTATCATACTATTCTTGCTTTTCCCTTTTCTTCCCCTTACTGTGTCCCTTATGGATTTTACGTCTCTCTCAGACTCTGTACTGTCTTTTCCATCATCTTCATCCTCTTCAGTTTCCAAACAAAATATCTATTTTTCACCAAACTCCTTTATTTTCCACATTTCTGTCTCATACAACTGTGACCCTTCTCTTTCTGTCATTTATTCAGTTTCATCTACTCCATGCACATTTATATGTCTCACTTCGTCTATTTCATTTATCACATCTTCTTTCCAAACTGCCTTACCTTTGATTGTTCTTGGACAATCAAATCAAAAGCTAGTACCATGTCTATATTTTGTACACTGAGTAGAGCTGGAGTTTCTTTAACCGGGCAACATATGGCATCTGTTTGAGCCCTTTGATCCTCTTGGTGAGGTACTTTTGGGGTCTTTCCAGTTGCTGCACGTGTCTGGTAAGGTACATTCCAAAAGGGGCATTGTACTCAATTATGGGCCTAATGAGGGATGAGTAAAGAGGCACGATGACCTCCCCTGATCTAGATGTGAATCCCTTCATGATTAGGTGGGCTATATAAAATGTTTTTCTAACCACTTTGGCCACGTGGTTTTCAAATGAGAGATTGCTATCAACTTGGGTCCCCAGGTCCCTAATTACGTCTTCCATACTTAATGGATTACCACCTATGTGGTAATTTGTGGGCACTTTGCTTTTGCCAAAGGGGATGACTATACACTTTTTGGTGTTTAGCTTGAGGCCATGGCTCTGGCACCAGTTGTCTGTTTCTATTAAGCTCTTTTGTATGATGCTTGTGTTGGCTGGAGAGTCGATTATGGTGTGTAGTTTGCAGTCATCTGCGAACTTGGTCAGCCACAGTCCTTCAGTGTTGGCCTGTACCTCCGAGAAATATATACCGAACAAGAGAGGTCCCAGGAATGAGCCTTGTGGGATGCCACTTGTAACTGGTTTGGAGTCTGACATGGCTCCAGCAATTCTAACCATGTGGGTTCTGTCCTTGAGCCAGTTTGCAACCCATCTAGTGACATAGGGGTTTATATTTAAGCTGGTGAGCTTATCTATAATGCCCGAGTGGGGTATTGTATCAAAGGCTTTTGTAAGGTCCAGGTAGGCTGTGTGGACGACCTTCCCCTCGTCAATGGCCTTGGTGACTGTTTCAAAGAAATTGACCAGGTTTAAGAGGCAGGATGTGCCCTTAAAAAAGCCGAACTGGGTAGGATCCAGTGTCTGTAGGTCCCCAATATCTTTATTTATGAGGTCCATGATGATCATTTCCATAGCGTTGCAGACCAAGCTATTCAGGCTTATGGGGCAATAGTTTCCAGGATCTGTTGAGGCACCACCTTTGTGGAGAGGGACCACTGTTGCTGTACGCCACTCTTTGGGTACATATCCCGTAGTAAGGCTGAGATTAAACAGTAGTTTTATGTTTGGGTTTAGCTCTTCTTGGAGTTCATGTAGGATGCAGCCCGGGACACAGTCTGGTCCCATTGAAACTGTGTTTTTTGCTTTGAAGAGGATGGCTCTTACCTGAGCATCTGAGATGTCAGAGGGGCAGCACTCTGCTGGGATAGATATTTGCCCTTTTGGTGGGGGGGGGGGGAGAAGTTTGCACTGAACCTGTCAGCTAGGATGTTGGCAATGTATGTGGGTTCGGTGTATTTTTTGTCATTTTGGACTAATTCTGAGCATATCTGGGAATTCCCACCCAGGTTCCTAACATAACTAAAGAAAGCCTTGTGATTATCCTTAGTGTCCTGTGCAATTTGTCTCTCGAAGTTGACCTTAGACGATTTTATGAGTGCCAGTAGTTTTTTGCTAATACTGATCAGAGATGCCTTCCCTTTTTGGGATTTTGCTCTATCATGTAGTAGCTTCCTCCTTCTATTATATAGTTTGTTTATGGCTGGGGTCCACCAGACAGGACACCTGCCTTTGGAGTATTGGGTCTTGGTTTTATTTGGGATTGCATGATCCATGCATTCTGAAGGTGTTCACAGAATGCATTTATAAAGGATTCTGTGGTCTGGGCAGTATTTTCCACAGGCCCAGGGGCTTTGAAGGATTCCACCTCAGTTTTGAGGAGTGTGAAATTTGATTTAGAGAAGTTTTTCACTGTGGTTTTCTGGGCAGGGGGTGGGGTTGGGATGTGAATATCCAGTGAGATTAGTTTATGGTCTGATCTTACCAGTGAGGGATACACTTCTGGTCTGAAGCATAGAGCCCCCATGTTGGTGATTATCAGGTCCAGTATGTTTTCCCCTCTTGTGGGAGTGGTAACAAGTTGTTCCATAGCATTTGAGTTTATAAATTCTAGGAACCTTTGGGCTAGGGTGTTGGAGCTGGAGTAATGCTCCCAGTCTATATTTAGGTAGTTGAAGTTGCCCAATATAATGGTGTTTGGAGATACCTTCATATTTTCCAGTGTTCTCAGGAAGGCCGAGTGGGGTTCCTGGGTTTGTTTGGGTGGTCTGTAGCAGGCTATAAACTGAAGGCAGTTTTACCTACTGTTAGTTGCACATGGATAGTCTCTGATGCTTCGTGCCACCAACCTGGAGGTGTGGGTATCTTTGACAAATATTGATACTCCCCCTCCTTTTGTGGTTCGGTCCAAGTTTTGGGGCCAAAAAGAATGGTATGAGGTATAACCTGGTATTGCTGGGGTGCTCTCAGGAGCCTTGAACCAGGTTTCTGTTACTGCACAGATATCTATGTTCTCCATGCTAAGGAGAGTTTTGAGTGCATGCATCTTGAGGTTTAGACTTCTGGCATTGAGTAGCATTACTCAGTTTCTTATCCCTTGTGATACCTATGGAGGTGGGTTTGTCTTTTGAGCCTTGCCTAAAAAAGGCACTATGGGGGTAGCAAGAGCCTTTGATAATATCCAAAAGCCCAGGGGTGACAGGTGCAAGCCGTCCCTAGTGAAGCATCGTGGCTTGTCGAGCATGTCATCCCAGGCTGACAGGCATTGGATCCCCTTTGAATGACACCAATACTTAAGCCAATTGTTGAAACTGATCATCTTGTCTTCATATTGTGGCATCATTCTTGGTGAGGGTAAGATGCTACTCAAGGTCAGGTTCATATGGGCCTGGGCTACATGCTCAGAGACTCCTCTATGTCTCTTTTCATGTAGTTCAGGGAGGTACATCTCAGGTCATTCACACCAGCATGGACAATATGAGTCATATTTGTACTTGCCTTGGAGTGACCTGAGTGCTTGTGTTATGTGATGGATCCTAGCGCCTGACAGGCAGCTCACCACGACCTTCTCCTTGTTCAGCCTGGTGAGCGGGACGTCAGTGTGCCTGATGGTAGAATCACCTATTACAATTGTATCAGGTGTGTTGTTTAGCCTTAAGGGCTGTGACTGTTTGGCACACTGGCTTTGTGAGCTATGTGTTGCACGTGTTTTGTTTTGGGGTAGCGGTTGCTTGGGTGTCTGCTTTGGAGGTCTCTGCTGCTTAGGCAGATTTTTATTTAGAGCCTCCGAGTATGTTTTTGTGTGTTTATGTGTTTGGTTTGCTGTAATGGTAGGTCCATGTGAGACTGGAATTGTAGTGAGTGTGGTTTCCTTCTCCTCCTGACTGGTACGCCAGTACTGAGTTGAGAGAGCTTAGCTTCCAGTTTGGCTATATGGTTGCATCTCTCACATGTGTTGGAATTTGTTGGGAGGAGGAGAGGGTTGCCTGTGTACATGAGGCAGTTGTAACATTGCCTCAAGATTCCCAGATTCACCAGCTAGACCAGAGAGGAGATTGACAACTGACCCTTGGACATGCTAGAATAGTATTGGGAATTCCTTTATAATTGAAAAAAGGGCCAATGGGGAACAAGGTACTCAAGGGGAGTTTGTGATGGTGTAGTGCTTTTAATTTTTTAGTGCTGACTTATATAATTGCTTTAGTGAGCAAGTGCCAGGCTTTAGACTAGGTGTTTATTATGAGAACTAGATCAGTTCTAAGGGAAAAAGTGAAGAGCAGACTTTGTGGAGCCGAGAATGGTTTAAACCCAATTAAGCTGAGCTGCCCGATGCTGCATTATGCGCAAAATCACGCAAAGCCGCGCCAAAGCGGGTTTTATACAGGGGGACTTGAAAGAGCTAGAAATTGGCCAAAAACTGCCAATAGACTACCAGATTCTTGTGCTGGGAACACTCCCCCAGGGTTAGATAGGCTGCTCTAAGCTCCCCACCACCACTGATGAACAAAGAAGCCTCCCTTTATCCAAGAAAGGAAATGGGCAACACAGGAACTTTCCAAAAGTCCAGAATACTGCAAAGCCTGTATTTAGGTTCATAGGTTCATAGGTTTATACTAGGCTATCTGCCCTAAGGCATTTATAAGCCTAGCCCAAATTTTTGTGGCTTACGCCACCCCTTATATGAAAAAATACCGTGCCCATTAGTTTGTTGTGCCTCTGTCCAGCAGTGACATAGAGATGATTCCCGGGATAAACCTACGATCTCCTATCCACAGGTCAAGATTTCTCTTGAACAGAGCCAGCGAGGTGCTCTGCCTCACATGGACCGGGATTTTATTCCGCAGCATAGGGAGTCTTTGAGTGATAAATCTATCCCTCCAGCACGTCCTATTTATATCCGTGCTAAGGTTTAAGTCGCTTGCTCTAGTGGTTTTGGTGGATTTGGATTTTTTGAGGTGGAGCATGTCCATTAATTCCGGGTTGGACATGGCCTTGTATGTCAGGCACATGTCACCTCTGAGCAGATGGTATGCAACTGAATAGAGCTGGAGTTTCTTCAATCTGGCAGCATATGACAGATTTTGGAGTCCCTTTATCCTTTTGGTGAGGAACTTTTGGGGTCTCTCCAATTGCTGCAGATGTCAGGTGCGATACATCCTGAATGGGGCATTGTACTCAATCATTGGTCTGATAAGTGAAGAGTACAGGGGAACAATGACCTCACTAGATCTGGATGTGAATCCCTTCATGATCAGGTGGGCAATGTAGAAGGTCTTTCTAACCACTTTAGCAACGTGAGTGTCAAAAGAAAGGCCACTGTCAACCTGGGTCCCCAGGTCCCTGATAACCTCTTCTGTGCTTAGTGGATTGCCACCTAAATGGTAGCTTGGGGTTACCTTGTTTTTCCCGAAGGGTATGACTATACATTTTTTGGCGTTTAACTTCAGGCCATGGCTCTGGCACCAGCTATCTGTTTCTGTGAGTCCCTTCTGAAGGATATCCGTGTCCGATGCACTTTCCACTATGGCGCCCAGTTTGCAGTCGTCTGCAAACTTTGTCAGCCAAAGTCCTCCCATGTTGGCCTGTACTTCTGAGAAGTAGATGCCGAACAATAGGGGGTCAAGGACCGAGCCCTGTGGGACACCGCTTGTGATCGGCTTGGAGTCTGACATAGCGCCAGCAACTCTAACCCTGTGGGTTCTGTCCTTAAGCCAGTCTGCAACTCATCTTGTGACATACGGGTTTACATTTAAGCTGGTAAGTTTTTCTACAATACCCGAGTGGGCTATTGTGTCGAAGGCCTTTGCAAGGTCAAGGTAGGCTGTATGGACTGCCTTTCCCTCATCAATGGTCTTGGTGACTGTTTCGAAGAAGTCGACCAAGTTCAAAAGGCATGATCTGCCCTTGACAAAGCCAAACTGGGTCGGGTCCAATGTCTGCAAGTCCCCTATATCTTTGTTTATGAGCTCCATTATGATCCTCTCCATAGCTTTGCAGACTAGACTTGTTAAGCTTATGGGGCGGTAATTACCAGGGTCCGTAGAGGCACTGGACTACTCAAGGTCAGGAAAGACGGGAAACAAGGATACATTTTTTTTTTTTTTTTTTCTTTTTTGCAACAAACAGCAGGAAAATGCAATAGATATGTAACACAGGCTAGCGCACTTTCCAAAAGTCCAGAATACAGCAAAGCCTGTATTTGGACTACTCCAGGTCAGGAAAGATGGGAAACAAGGATAATTTTTTTTTTGTTTTTTTCTTTTTTGCAACAAACAGCAGGAAAATGCAATAAATATGTAACACAGGCACTTGAGTGTGTAGCCTCAACAGGTAAATGCAACAAACAGGACAAACTTTAAAAGTGCAGGTGCAAAAACAACTTTAAACAGTTTAAAACAGTTCAAGAAGCAGAAATACTTGCAGTTTAGCTAGATCGGACAGTCGCCCAGATAGTAGCAGGAAAAAAACACTTTTATCAGGTTAGCAGTCGCTCTTTTAGCCTCTTTGCTGCTAGCACCACTCTGCAGGACCACGAGGAGCTTGGCTGAGTAGTAACAAGCGCAAAAACCGTGCCAAAGCGGGTTTTATACAGGGGGACTTGAAAGAGCTAGAAATTGGCCCAAAACAGCAAATAGACTACCAGATTCTTGTGCTGGGAACACTCCTCCAGGGATAGATAGGCTGCTCTAAACTCCCCACTGCTACTAGTGAACAAAGAAGCCTCCCTTTATCCAAGAAAGGAAATGGGCAACACAAGAACTTTCCAAAAGTCCAGAATACTGCAAAGCCTGTATTTGGACTACTCAAGGTCAGGAAAGACGGGAAACAAGGATAAATTTTTTTTGATTTTTTTGTTTCTTTTTTGCAACAAACAGCAGGAAAATGCAATAGATATGTAACACAGGCTAGCGCACTTGACAGCTCTTATACTTAACAGCTCTTATACTTAATGTGGATTGGGGGGTACACACTAAGGATATTTCACATTGTGTGCTTTAAAGGCACTTAGTAAAAAAAAAAAAAAGAAAACCATGGAACAAGGAATCACTAGACCGCAGGATATTATAAATAGTGAACTAAAAAGGAAGAAAAGGGATTCCAGCCCTGTATTGCCCCCCACCCTGCCTTATACAGACAATGTTAATTTTCTGCATCACCAACAGACAATAGGGACATACTGTGAATAAGACGTTAGACCTAAAAAAACAATTTCTACAAAGGTTGGGAAAAGGCTTCAATTCCTGCACCCTTGCCACTGGAAATGGCAACATTAGCCTATTGTATTAGCTGAAAAGTTAGTTCAGCAAAATGTTTTCTAACATAGATTAACAATCTCTGCCATTACTATTCAAAGCCCACTACAATTTGTTTGTTATGATGGAGAGGGACAGAAACATAAAGCATACCTGTCAACGTTTTAGTGAAAGATAATCTAGACAATGCCAAAAGTAATGGTGAACAAAGACACACTATGAGGTATGGGTTTTAATTTCCCCTTAAAAATCATAAAAAACAAATGCACTGGATTACAAACATGATGAAATACCTTTTATTGGACAAACAAAGATTTTGCAGTTACTCGAGCTTTCGAGCTGGCATGAGCCTTTCATCAAGAGTTATTAAGTTAGTGAAGTTGGGTACAGTTTTTAACTATCCAGTTGTGTCTAGAATTAAAAGTATGTTATTTATTTTCAATTGGCTAAAAAAATGCAGCTTATACTACACCTCATAGAGAGACAGCGTGTGTGCTTTTGCATGTGCTTTGTGTGTGTGTGCGTGTGTGTGTGTGCGTGTGTGTGCGCGCGCGTGCGAGCGTGTGTGCGCACGTGCGTGTGTGCGTGAGTGCGTGCGTGTGCGTGCGTGCGTGTGTGTGCGTGCATGCGTGTGTGTGTGTGAAAGAGAGAGAGAGAAGAAAGACAAGGGCTGAAACTCTAGAAGCCAGGGTCATGCCATGCTATAAACATGAATGTCTGGCATGTTTCATTAGGGTCAGTGCTCATTTATCAGGGAAGATATGCTCAGAGATACTGCTCTGACATTTAATTAAGCAATAAATGTTAAAACAAGACGTGTTTTGGTTTCAGAAAATATGAATTAGCAGTAATGTCCAGTTCACAATGATGAGAAAGGTAGGAACTACAAAGAGAATAAGACACAATCAAAATGTATGGACGCTGTATGTAGTCAAAACACAAGCAGACTGTGGTTGAGCTAACTTTAAGAAAGAGAAAGAAATAAGGGGAGAAAGAGAAAGAAAAAATTATGTTCTTCTGTCAGCATATGGATCTGAAGAACAGCACAGTTAGACAAAGTGTTGTTGTACTGTTAAAGCTGTCTAAACATTAAAAGCTTTTTTAAGTTTGTGTATTGGGGATTGGTGCTCTCTTTGTTCATTTGCCTCTCTTGGGTCCACAAAAATTAAGAAATGCATTTTTCAGTGCTAGACAAAGGCACTGTCGACCATATTGAAACACTGCCAAAATGTTATTAAATGGGAGAGCAGAACAGAATTGTTAACATCTTTAAGGACTTGTTAAGAATATTTTGAAGTAACTTAGCTAAAGGGCAAAGGTTGCTTATGGCTTAGAAATCTTGGGACAAGATAAAGCTGTTCTGGGCAAGGAATGCTTATGAGTCTGAACTTTTGGGGATAAATTAAGCTGTCTTGGGCAAGAAATGGACTGTTGGAGGTTGGAAGTCAGGTGGCAGTGCTAGGCTGAAAATATGTAGCAAACATTTGACTATTATCGACCCCTGTCCTTGTTAGGAAGCATGGTGGAGTTGGAACAACTTGGTTAAAAAGAAGGTTAGAGTCTTTTAAGTCACTTTCTGACTACTCATAAAGAAAATGTACAAAGGTAAAAAGGATAGCCAAATGTTTTTGTCCTTTCATCATCCTGTATAGGAGACTAGAGGCTTGGTATGTACTGTCTGATGATCCAGAGAAGGGATATAGTCTCTTATCTTATTATTAAAGCAATGTTCCAGTTCCCTAGCTCAGCTATTATCAGACCAGGTAAAGTCATTAGATAATTCTTCAACAGTCTGGAAAAACATTTTACACGGCTACCTCTGCAGTATCCATTTGTCTCTTAAGTAAATCACTTAACGCAGTATTCATCACCATCTTATATTACTTTTTGGCTGAGGTAAGTTGGATAGCTGGTGTGAGGCAAGATGCACTTCTTCCATTATTCCGTTTTCCCAGAACACAAATCTGAGAACTGAGATTAGTTATGGAAATTCCTTTCCTCTTAGATTTTGCTGTTCAGAAGGCAACAGTATAACTTAAACTGCTGTGATTTGAATACAGTAAACATTTTAAGCTATGATAGGTTATATTTCTCATAACAGGAATCTGCATTCAGGATTATTTTGCAGAAGGTTCATAACCAAGGTAAGTTCTAATGGAAATTTTTAAAAAAAGAAAAAAAAAAACAGAAGGCTTCCATATCATAGCGATTACTTAATGGATCTGGGAATATAAGAGAACTTGGGTATCTTTAAGTCCTGTCTGAGAATACAATAATAATAGGTAAAAAGTGTCTAACTGCAGAGTTAGGTCATGTGAACTGACTAGCCATCAGAGTAAGATTATGGAGTGCAATGACTAGGGCAAGTTTGTTGTTAGGGCCTAAGCAGTTAATATTACAGGGCCCTAAGGAATATTATTTTTGATGTGGTCTTAACATAGTTTGTCGTGCAGATTATATTAGTTTTATTGCAGAGGAAGGATGAATGTACAAAGCGCTGAGTAACATTTATGCCTGTTCACCCAAGGTAATGCTGGTATCAAGCTAGATGGGGTCATCATAATCTTTAATCAGCTTTTTCTTCAAGGCTGATGTTTAGGTTTCCTTTGCTTTTTATTAGAAGCAGATCACTACCACCAAATCTTGGGCAAGGCCAAGTAACTGTATACCACTGGTAAGTGCGACTGATATGCTAAGATAAATAACTCTCCTCTTTTAGTCAGGACTTTGTTATGGTGATGCTATCCAGCACGTCTTGAAGCAGACAGTTTTCAGCCAGTACTATGACCATTCACTGTTGAAGATGTTAATGTTTATGGCAACTGTTTTCAAACTCCTGACATTGGCTAAATTTAAAGGTCCCAAATCTAAGATCAGGCAAGGAAAAATTAGGCTTGGATTTATCTTCACATTTTCAGTCTTTATAGTTTTCAAAGTGGGGAGGTGCAATCATTTTATAACTTTGCTAAGACTATAAACTGAAAACAAAGCAAAACATATTTTCATTTGGGCTTGCATCAGCCATACCTTTAATCCAAACCAGAGATCCCACCACACCACTGGGGAATATGTTGAGATAAGTGGACAATTTCCTGTAGGTCAACAATGGATAACTTCCAGTCTTTCACAGTGAGACTGTTATTAACTGTGACATCCATTAAACTCAGTAGCAGAGGTAAATAGATAATCTTGAAGTACATTCCGATCTTGATTCTAAAACCTGTGGCTTGTCAAGAAGACCAAATTCAGTTTATGACATTGCTAATTGGGTCAAGCATTCAGACTTTCTGTTTAAAAGGTAGCTAAAATGTGGACTCACCTCCCCACACATAAATAATGTGGTAGGCAGTTATATAAGTTAGATTCCTGATTATGCACGTGACAGCTGCACAGTTAGACAAGTGCCAGCTTTTCTATATTGAATCATATTGATTACATTTCAGCCTAAGCACCAATCTTACATTTAAGTAAAAGTTAAAGAAGCCAGTTGAAACAAGTGAGACAAATTTACTACAGCTGATGAAACAAATGAATTATCTCTATTACCATGTAGTCCTCAACAGAGCTACAGAGAATGGATAAGGTCAGAGACAAATACTAAATAGCAATTGACAGGATATGGGCAGTTTGTATAGGGGTGTAAGGAAAAATAATGATTATCAACCTATGGGTATATATTTCTGAACTACATAAAAATCAAATCAGGCTGTTGTACTAGGAAAACAAAGGAGAATACTAAAACCTGACACTGGCACTGTCTTTTTACTCATCTTTGCACTTTCTTTCTTTCCCAGACATTGGCAGTCCAGACTTAAGCCATAGGCCTACTTGATAATAATAAATCTTGTTCAGTCCAAGGAATTAAATAAATAGCACAGTACAGATAGCAACACCAGTCAAACAACTATGGAATTAATTACAGGACATTTTTAACAGATTTAGCAATTTATATTTTGCTGCTTAATCACTCAGTAATTGACTGCCAAGCACAGATCACACAGACAATGCTGGACAATTAAACAAGATAAGTAAAGCATGGGTTCCTATCACGTAGTCGAACTTTTACAAGTTCGAACCACATATGGTCGAGACCATGCATTCAAATTTGTAAATGTTTGAGCATTTGAATGGAAATCTCTGTAAGCTGAAGTTTCCATTCACTTCAATGTGGTGCGATCTCGGAGTTGGTATATTTAATTAGAGGGGGTGTGGGGGGTGTGGGGGGTGCAGAGGGGGCTTGCCCCCTGCTTACAACAAGTTATTGTTTTTGTATGTTGTGTAGTTATTTTTTTTACATAGTCAAAGTTCTGTAACTTCAAACATAATGGTTTGACCATTAGGTATTCAGAGTTCCGGACCTTCGACTATGTAATATAGACCCGTAAAGCACACTTGCCATAAATGTAAATGTTTAAGTAGATTTATTGCCTCTGCTGTTTTTATTTTTGAGACTCCTGCCTGACAGTATCCCAGGTGGATCACAAATTTTCCAGTGGTCTACCTTCCCCCAGGGCTATGGCTGAGACCTTTCCATCAGAATGTAGGGATATTAGTGGTATAAGAGGTAAATTTGCCAATGTCATCTTCATAACCTTCTTGCCCCAGCTGCAGTTAGGTAGAAGACCTTGGTACCAAAGCCTCAGTGGACCAGATGAAGCAAACCAGTATGGCTTAGATAAACCCCAGAGGTCTCTGATCTCCTTTTCCAAAAACAAGCTCAGATAAAAGAGAGAGGGTAGAAGGGAGGGAGGTCTGGTAGAGGTGTGAGAGTAAATGTGCTGAGTAAAACAATAGGGTGCCACTCCAACCCATATGGAAAAGGAGAAAGGTCAGAAAGGGTGGTAGGTGGAAGGAAGCTGGACTGAAACAGTGAATCAAATAAAACGTCCGTATTCCTATATTCATGGTAAATTCCTAACACAGTTATGCTATGGCTATCATATTATTCCCTTTTGCAGTCCTTGCTTCTGGGAAGATTCCCAAAACATACTGAAAGTGAGAAGGAGAAGAAGACACTCATGGAATAATTCCCTGCAGGGCAGCAGAGGCAAATCCTGCCCAGGCTCTGAAGGCTACTCCTAAGCTTCTAAGTTGTAATTCCTTAAGAAGGTATTAATATAAGTCTATGTTGCTGTTTCACAAATATCTCGTGAGGTAACTGCCTTAAGAAAGGATATGGTAGCTACAGTTGCTGTAGTGGAATGGAACCTGAAATGTTATGGGAATAGTGTTACAATGAGTTGTGTAACAATAGGAAATGCAAAGACCAAATGATATGGATAGGGTCTGTTTACTGTTTTCCCCTATTTTATGTTTACAAAGGAGATAAATAGGTAATCAGGCAGGCTGAGGTCTTTAGTTCTGTGCAAGTAGAATGTTAACTGCCTATACTCGGCAAGGGGATGAATGCCCCTTTTATCTCTGATCTATAAATTTAGAAATAAAAATGGTATATGAATGGCTTGGTTAGGTGACAGTTCAGAAATAACATTAGGCATGAAAGAAGGGTAAGTACAAAGGAATACCCTGTCCTGGCGAAACACTAAGAAGGGATCTTTGCACAGTAAGACATGGATCTCAGAAATTTTATGAGCAGAGATAATAGCCTCCAAAAATAGTATATTCTAAAATAGAAACTGCAGGATACCTGAAGTAACTTGTTGAAATCAGACCAGGATCAACTTTTCTACAAATACTTAAGATCATTTCATCTAACAATCTGTTGGTGGTCTAAGAAAGAAGACCCCCTTCAGGCATTGTTTAAGAGACAGCATGAAGTACAAGGACAGGTCTAGAAATGACAAAAGTACATATTTTGACAGACGTATATGCTAAGCTGTTTTTGTAGATGTCTGACAAACACCCCGGAAAACAAAGTTGCTTTTGCCTTGTTTGGTGCCAGTCCAGGAACCTTGACTTTGACCCAGTGGGAACAGCTTTCTAATCTAATTAGGTAAGATTTCCTTCTGTTTGGTTTCCTAGCCTTCCTCATAATCTTTAGGATGTTCTCAAAGTAATTCTTTCTAGCTGTAACTAGTGTATAATCATTCAAGCTGTCAGCTGTAGATTTGCAAGGTTATGTTTTAAGAGGGCCCCTTTATTTTGAATCAAAACACCAATATACTGAGGCACTTTATTCTATTTTGCAGTTACTAGGCTATTACACAGAGAGAACCAGTATTGTCTTGGCCACACTGGTATAAATAGGATTACTTTTGTCTTTTCCTACTTGATTTTTGCAGTACACTAGGGATCAAGGGTGTGGGCGGCCACGGTGGTGCAGTGGTTAGCATTGCCGCCTCACAGCAAGAGGTTCTCTGGTTCGATCCTCGGCTGGGGTGCCTTCTGTGCGGAGTCTGCATGTCCTCCCTGTGGTCGCGTGGGTTTCCTCCGGGTGCTCCGGTTTCCTCCCACATCCCAAAGACATGCTGCAGGTGGATTGGATTCTCTAAATTGGCCCTAGGTGTGCGTGTGTGTGTGCCTTCTGTGGAAGGTTGGGCGCCGGGCTGGCAACTCGGCACTGTAAAACTCCACTGCCACTCAATGTGCGGACAGTGATCCACTGTGGCGACCCCTAACCGGGAAAAGCCGAAAGAAGAAGAAGAAGAAGACTAGGGATCAAGGGTGTAAGACATAAAGAATGCATATAAAACATATCAGTTCAGTTTAGGGATAAGACATCAGTTTTTCAAGCTTGCTGGCCTGCAGCAGAACTGTCTCAGTTGTCTGTTCAAGAAAGAGGTAAATAGTTGTATTGTTGTTACAGCTTATAATCTGGCCAAATCCAGGAAGATATGCTTGTTCAGTAACAGCATACATTCACAGGGCTTACTTAAGATCTGCTCAGTCTGTCTGTCAAAGCATGTTGTTGGCAAGGAATGTTTGCTGCTGTTAGAGTCATTCCCACCTCTTCATTAATTCGCTAGGCTTGTATAGCTCACCTCTACAAAGGGTAATAACAAGTTCCTCCTTGATTCGTTGTTTATGGATCACATCACTGTTGTATTGTATTGTATGCCATTTCCTTAGTTTTCTGCCATTATGTGAGGTACCCCTTACGTTAATGAATGGATGAAAGCCTTTAGAGCTAGAATGAAGTTGTTTCCTTGTCTTGACACCCAGCATTCAGTGTACTTGGAGAGCTTCCACACAGGACCCCTGAGTTTGGTCCGATAAGTCTGTGGCAAGGGCCATTGTAGTGCAGGCTGCTTTGAAGGCATCTCCTCATTTAGTTTTCATTGTACTATCTACTATGAGATCTTTTTTTTTTTTTTACAAGCTAGAAATGAGATGGTGGTCTCTAAGGAATGAGCATGCTGACACCATCTGTTTCTCAAGTGCCACAGTAGCTTCCTCATACTTAGGTGAGCAAGTGGCACCATTAGGATGCAGTATTTTATGTGTCCCAATAGGATATGGGCACCCAGGGCCACAGGTGTCTCTCGCTACCAAATGTTTTGGACGTTTGATATGTTTATTTTATGTATGTATGTATGTATGTATTTATTTATTTATTTATTTATTTATTTATTTATTTATTCATTTGTTTATTTTTTTTTTTTGTTAGTAAAGCTTAGATCCTGCAACAATTTTGAGTGACCTACTAAGTCTTGAGAATCTCCTGCTAGAGTGAGATAATCATCCAGGCAGGCAAATTTCAATGCCTTTTTACCAGCAATTGTCAATTATTCGATATAGGCACTTTGTGAAGACTCTGTGTGCAGCAGACAAGCCAAAAATCAAGGATGTGTATTGAAAAGTTTTCCCCAGTGAAAATCTGAAAATCTTCATGTGAGTTATACAAGAGGTAATGGACTTTAAACTATTAAGATTTTTAGTTTTGGCAGAATGAGAAATTTGTTTATACAGGTTCTGGGACCTTCTTTATGGGCTCAGACTGCATTACTTGTTTTAAAACTGCTGGGGTGAAGTCTAACTGATCCTTGGGCACTCCTAGAATGTATCTCCACACTGCTTTTTTATTGCAAACTGTACACTTTTTGCAGAAGTTTTAGTACGTACTGATCCTGGGTGATACTTTCTCAATTGCTTTTGAAAAAATGATAAAGCCCCCTCCTATTATTTCTAAGGGAAGAAGGATTGCTGGGTGAGGTATTTTAAGAGTTGGGATGGGATTGGAGGAGGGGATTGAGGAGGCAGCCTCACTAAATTATAATCAGTCCTTCTGGGCTTCTCAGACCTGAAAGCCTTTGGACTTCTCCTTGGGGCTTATTTGCATTCTCTTTTGAACTTTTTCATTTTTTCCATTGTCAGATCCATTTGTGACTTGTATATGATATAAGATCAAAGATTTAGCTGGGTAGTTTCTATTGAATTTAGAAACCTGGGAAAGAAAATACACATACAAATGTACAGAATGCATGGATTTGCCCATTTCCTCCAGACCTTTGAAAACACCATGAGCAGGGTGTCCAAAGAGGAGATCCTTATCCCATAGGTGCATTAAGAAGCTTTGTCTTTAAGTGGCCTAGAAGAGTCTGAGTCCTCATGCCCTCATGTCTCTCAGTAACAGTTCCTGTGGTTGATACCCTCCATGATGCATCTTCGGCATATCGACATTTCTTGAAGAGCTTGGCAACCTTAGTTCATAGGTCACATTTTTCAGACTGGTGGTACAAGACTTTGAAAGAAAAAGTAGCAAAAGTGTAAACCTTTTCACAAATTGGTTGAGTATGCTGCAATGCTAATTATTTTGACTAGGGATCCTGGATGGAGCTGAAGCTGCTCCCTTGATGAAATCCATGGATATCACAATTGAATCAGCTGAAGAATTCTTATAAAGGAACTTGTAGAAATCCAGGACCCTATAGAAATGGGCAGGTTTCCTTTGAGCAGTGGGGACAGAGTTCAATTTCATAGATGCATTTGCAAATACATTGTCAGGGACATCCACTACAGGTAGAATAACTAGGTCCCTAGACACAGGCAGGTCTATGAGAACTCTATCTGATGTGGGTCTCTGAGAATTTCTTGATCTCCCACTGAAACTACTTCATCCTATGAAGACTGCCCTCATGGAAAAGTCCTTTGATGGTAAAACAGAGGAGAGGGTATCCTTTATGTCTGAGTCATACCCCACAGAACAGAAAGCCTGGCCAGTACAAATAAATTCAATTGCTTCTGAATTATGGGAATCAGAAATCTCAGTTTAAGGTTCTATCATTCTCCCTTTAGAAGGGACCCGTGATACCTTCGGTATTTACAATTCTGCCATTTTAGATTCCAAAAAGATCTGAAAACTTTAGACAGCTAAACCAGTTGGTCAGTAAAAGCCTTGAAAGTAGAGGGTCTTGTGTACTCCCTGACATAGCCCAAGGCAAGATGGCTGACACCAGTTTAGTCTTCGGTTTCTTTAGCTTTTGGTTTCAGGTGCAACAACCTAACAGACCCAAGGTCAAGGCCAGAAAATGGAGACCAAAATCTTGTTTTCAGGAACCTTCTTTTGAAAAAATCCTTTGGACCCCACCTTTCCCCTTCTGTGATGAAAATGTAAGAGAGAGAAGGACATGTGAGATTACAAAGGCATAGCAGCCTGCAAACTAGTCGTATCAGAGACCTCTGACATGACTGACTCCAAAGGCAGGATCTGTGAAAGTGTTTTTCCATGCCTGGAGATGATTGAGCAAAGGAGGCCTGAGTCATTCATTGGATGTTCTTTTATCTTTCAAGACTTCTGTCTATGCCTCTTGTTGGTGCATTTCTTTTAAACTGGGAAGTTCCTGGAGTTCTGAGTTGACACCATGTTAGGACAGAATTAGGCATGTGCCTTTTTATGTTGAACTCTGTAATACTGGCATTTTGTGACTGCCTTTGGGATTAAACTGGTACAATGCAGACAGCAACCTATCTTCTGTTCTGTGCCAAAGCAGAACAAGCACAGATAGTGGACGTTTTTGCAGGAATCTGCTTCTTGCGTGCAACACAGTCGCTAACTTTAACAAATACGTCTATTTCAGATTCACTACCAGAATCAGACATTAGGTATAGCAAAAATAGCAACAAGGAAAGTAGGGAAAATTCCCTATGGGTTAATAACATAGCTTATGGAAGCTGACTGGGAGTTGAACTGACAGCTCTAAAAAACAAGTGATACAAGATCCGCAGAACACATTGACCAATGCACCTCTTATACTGCTGACATCGTTGCATCCTGATGGGATGGACTCAGCCAAAACCTAAGGGGAAAGCAAACGTTTGAGAAGTTGGGAGAGACAGTCAAGCTACCTTAATTATTGAAGGTGACATTAAAAGCAGCAGATATTTAAAATAAAAAATAAAAAGCAATATTTTTTGAAGCTTGTAATTCATAGAATGGCCAATAGATGGTGGTATTTATTCACAAAAGATATAGTATTAAATTTTGATACGTATTTCACTAAATACTAAAGTCTCTTTACATGTACTCATGAATTTATTATCTTGCACTGTTCAGATTTTAATGAAATTGTTTTTATGTATAAATAAAGTTCATTTTTTAAACATATTTATTTAATGGAAAGTACAGATATTAAGGTGTTTTTTAAAATGGGTCATTTTTAATTTAATATTTATGAGAAACACTTGTTGATTGGTTGCTTTAAGATGCACTGTGATTCATTGGGCAAATTTTGAAAAGTTTTTTTATTTAATGCTCTAATTAACTTTGATTGGCTTTATCTGATGAAGTCATTGTGAGGAAAGACGAAAACGCAATTTTCCTGTTAAGAGCGTTAATTTTGTTGCTTGGATTATATTTTGTCCCAACTTTTGAGTTATTAAACTGTGGAATTGTGCAATACTTCTGGTGTTCCTGCCTTCAATTCGTTTTTGTGGATTTATCTGGTTTACATTGTCCTTATTTGTTTTATTAGTCTTGTTGTGCCTTTCGAATGGAAGGCGGAACACCTAAAGAAGAGATGGGGGAATCACGTAGACTGATAGGTCAACTGACTCAGTTGATTGACCTTTTGACGCCGCTTTGCCAGACGTTAAACCGGAAGCAAGGAGAAGAGGGTACAAGTGCGTTGGAACGGACCGAATGGTCGTTGGGAGCAAAACCAAAAAGAAAACGTTGTAACAGTGGAACTGTACATCGTGACCGAGTAGGAGAGGAACCGAATGGTGAGACTTTCAATCCGGTTCGGACGCCAAGGGTTTTGGCGCAAACAGATTTTGTCAACAGATCATCCTCCTTGTTGGCTGAAGCAGGCATTTCTCCGGATAACCCCACAAGAAACTATAGCAACAAAGGTACTGTTCATAATTCTTTCCACAGTTCGTGGAAAAGCAATTCAGTTAACGACTGGCTTAAAAAGCCTTTTAATATTGAGTTCAAAAAGGGACAAAAGCGGACCTCTGCTGATGGCGCTAGCTATTATAATAAATTAGATAAAATGTATAAATTAATGATGAAATTTAAGACTCTGACTGTTGAAAATGAATATTTAACAGAGTGCATTGACAGAAAAGTGGTTCCTAAGGGTCTTAGAATATTTAAGTATCCCAACAATGTTATAGGTGGATCACTTTTTCATCAAGAGTTATTAAAGGTTTTTAATCATTGTGGTATTGAAATTTTAAAATTAATTATTCAGGAAAACAACAGAGTGCAAGAATTATTACAAAATGAGATAGAGACATTGGATTTATGTATCAAGGAAGACCTTATTTTTCAGATTGGAGAGGAAAGGGAAAAGTATTACCAAATTAAGGATGACGTAGAGTGGAAATGTAGTGAAATTATTGAAAGGAAAATAAGCAAGTTAAGAAGGGACTTACAGGAATATGAAAATAATACTCATTACCCTAAGCCGCCTTTCAAGAGGAATGATGTTTACCAGCATCATGGTGACCCACCTCTTGTATACAATGAAGATGATGGTAAAGGAAGAGAATTTTTTGATTATGATGCTGAATTTCCCCCTTTAATGAGAGATTCTTACAATCCTTATAGCAAAAAGGAAAGATACCAAAATTTTCAAAAAAGAGGGGGGAGAAGGGGGAGGGGGAGGTATTAGATTTAATACACCCAACCCCTGCTAAAGAACAACATCACAATGTTATTCAGGTTGATGGTACTACGCACACTTTGGGAAATTTTACTATTTACAATTTTAGTAGCATTACTCCTACTGAAACACATTTCCAGTTGTTAAGTAAAGGTTTCAAATTTATTCCAACACTAAAGAGAGAATTAGTTAGTACCATCATAGATGTTAAGCTTTTTCTCAGGAAAGTAAATTTTGGTATATTGTTTGCCTCTATGAACTCGAGTAACAAGAGTGATTTACCTCCTCAGGACCCAGCTCTGGTCCGTAGAAGTATATACAACCCACCCTTGCATCCGCAAGTGAAAAATTTTGAAAATATGTTAGAAAATGAAATCAGACAAACGTACGAAGAAAATGAAATGGAATTTAACCTCTCTAAGCAAGAAAAAGAAACTTTGTACAATTAAAAACAACAATGATCTGAGAGTAATGAAACCGGACAAGGGTGGGGGTATAGTCTTTATGGACAATATTATTTATGAAGGAAAAATGAATTTTATATTAAATGATACGAAAAAATACACCCTAGTTTCACTAAATGAAATTTATTTAGCGTATTACAAAATTGACAACTTATTAAATAGCTACCTATATGAAGGATCTATTGACAGAAAAACTTTTGAATACTTACATGTGGTAAAGCCAAGAATACCAACAATATTTGGAATACCTAAGGTCCACAAAAATTTGGAAGATCCCCCGTTGAGACCTATTGTCTCAGCGTTAGGGTCCAAGACACTTCCAATGGCGAAGTATGTGGACCATAAGGTAAAACACATAAGTATGGAGAATATATATACTCTGAGAGACTCATGGGATTTTTTAAGATGTATTGGTCCGGAATTGTACAATGAAGATTTATTATTCATTACAATTGATGTTGTGGACTTATTTACATGTATTCCACATAATGAGGGTCTTGCTATGTTTGAAGAAATGGTTTACAAAGACATCAAGTTAACACAGGCTGAAAAATGTACCATTACTGGATTAGTTGATCTGGTAATGAGATACAATTTTTTTACCTTCCAAGGCGAATATTATCAACAAATACAAGGTACAGCAATGGGCGCAGCATGTGGGCCCATTTATGCTGACATTGTCCTTACGAGATGGGAGGAAGATTATATAATCAATTCTAGTTATAAGGACTGTTGGACATTGTATCGTCGTTTTTTAGACGACATAGTCATTTTTTGGATAGCAGGAATCGAAAGATTCAATGAATTTTTTGAGTATATAAATAATTCTACGAATTTCTTAAAATTTACTTATTCCTTTTCGAGGGACAAACTGCAATATTTAGATGTAGAAATTTACAAGAAAGGAAGTGATTTTGAAACTAAAATTTACAGGAAGAAAACATTCTGTAATTCCTTTCTTCACTTCACTAGTGCACACCCCTCACACTGTAAAAAGAATATTGTTAAAGGACAGTTTGTGAGGGGTAGTAGGATGACAAGCGCTAGTGAAGATTTTCTTATTGAATGCAATTTTTTAAGTAAAATGTTTGAGGAAAGAGGCTATCCAAATGACTTTATAACAAAATTGAGAATTGAGGTGGAATTGGGGAGACATCATAAATTTCAGCCAATAAAGGGACAAAGGATTAACAACAACATCATAGAAAATGAGACCATGAGTACTGTCAACGAATCAAGATATGAGCAGGCCTTAATTATGGAATACAATGTTTCAAATATCAAGATTAGTGAACTATTCAGAAATGAATGGGCTAGATTTCTAGCCCTATCAGATATAAATGGCATGAATAGTTTGAGTCCAAAGATTGTATATAGAAATGCCAGGACTATAAAGAATATATTAGAATCCCAACCCAGGTGGAATACAAAAAATGAGGGAATGGAGGGTCAGAAGAGGAAAGGTAGCTATAAGTGTGGCCATTGTAATCAATGTGATTACATGTCTAATGTCGATGAAATTATTATCCCTAGTAGGAACAACAGAATTATAAGAAGTAAAAGTTTTTATAGTTGTGAGACAAAAGGTGTAGTTTATATAAGCATTTGTAAGAAATGCAATTCCTTCTATATAGGAAAAACAGAGCGGGTCCTGAGGAGGAGAATATACGAACATTGTTATGAGATTTCTAAGGCGAAAGATACTAACGCCTTGTATAGACATACAAAAGAGTGCAAAGAGGCAAACTTTGAATTTTTTGTTATTGAACAGGTAGAAAAGGATGTAAGGGGCGGTTTATGGGAGGAAAGACTGGCCTATAGAGAACTATGGTGGCAAATATTTCTTAATGCCACTAAAAAACCTGGTTTAAATGATAGTGTATCTATAGTTCCAGTTCTTAAATTAAAAGCAGCAGATATTTAAAATAAAAAATAAAAAGCAATATTTTTTGAAGCTTGTAATTCATAGAATGGCCAATAGATGGTGGTATTTATTCACAAAAGATATAGTATTAAATTTTGATACGTATTTCACTAAATACTAAAGTCTCTTTACATGTACTCATGAATTTATTATCTTGCACTGTTCAGATTTTAATGAAATTGTTTTTATGTATAAATAAAGTTCATTTTTTAAACATATTTATTTAATGGAAAGTACAGATATTAAGGTGTTTTTTAAAATGGGTCATTTTTAATTTAATATTTATGAGAAACACTTGTTGATTGGTTGCTTTAAGATGCACTGTGATTCATTGGGCAAATTTTGAAAAGTTTTTTTATTTAATGCTCTAATTAACTTTGATTGGCTTTATCTGATGAAGTCATTGTGAGGAAAGACGAAAACGCAATTTTCCTGTTAAGAGCGTTAATTTTGTTGCTTGGATTATATTTTGTCCCAACTTTTGAGTTATTAAACTGTGGAATTGTGCAATACTTCTGGTGTTCCTGCCTTCGATTCGTTTTTGTGGATTTATCAGGCCTGAGTCATTCATTGGATGTTCTTTTATCTTTCAAGACTTCTGTCTATGCCTCTTGTTGGTGCATTTCTTTTAAACTGGGAAGTTCCTGGAGTTCTGAGTTGACACCATGTTAGGACAGAATTAGGCATGTGCCTTTTTATGTTGAACTCTGTAATACTGGCATTTTGTGACTGCCTTTGGGATTAAACTGGTACAATGCAGACAGCAACCTATCTTCTGTTCTGTGCCAAAGCAGAACAAGCACAGATAGTGGACGTTTTTGCAGGAATCTGCTTCTTGCGTGCAACACAGTCACTAACTTTAACAAATACGTCTATTTCAGATTCACTACCAGAATCAGACATTAGGTATAGCAAAAATAGCAACAAGGAAAGTAGGGAAAATTCCCTATGGGTTAATAACATAGCTTATGGAAGCTGACTGGGAGTTGAAATGACAGCTCTAAAAAACAAGTGATACAAGATCCGCAGAACACATTGACCAATGCACCTCTTATACTGCTGACATCGTTGCATCCTGATGGGATGGACTCAGCCAAAACCTAAGGGGAAAGCAAACGTTTGAGAAGTTGGGAGAGACAGTCAAGCTACCTTAATTATTGAAGGTGACATAAAGGAGTTATGGTGCCAGAAATCAAACTTCAGATAGTAGCATCTTATGCTATGAATGGCCATCATTATTGAATGAGAATAGGGCATTTTGAGTTCAAATCACACATAAAAACTAACTGTACACTGACTATCTAAATTCAAGACAGAGCCACTAAATGCCACTCATCATGATGGACAACAAAAAATTCATTGAACATATATTAAAATTATCAACTGATCAGAATTTGTTACTTAAGTGAAGCTAATTATGAGACTAATTCTGGAAGTTAGCAAAGTGCATGCACAAAAGGTAATCCAAGTGATGGAGTAAAATAATTTTCAAAAGCAGACATTAGACATGCAGTCCATGAAACCACTGTAAAAACTAAATAAATTTCCTAAGCACACCAGAGCACTTTCTGGTTAAGTAATTTGCTCAGGATCACACAGAAGGCAAATGGAGAATGACAGAATCAAACTCTTGACATACAGGAAGCTGCTCAAAATATTAATCCTATGGCCTCGCTGACAAATAGCAGAATATATCCCAAATTAAATTGTTTTTTGCTTGTCTGGTGACTTTATTTCATATATACTAGCAGGGAAATATGAGAAATATAACTCCATAATTACAAATTTTGGTCAGTCCTAGGCAATAAGTAAAATGAGCAAATTATGAAAAGTAATCAGAGACTAGATAACTGAACTGTAAATAGCACTTAGATTTAGCAATTTAAGTGAACTCAGTAACTTAATGTTAAGCACAGAAAGCATAGCTACTGGTAGACAACTAAGTTAAGGAAAATATGATAACTGTTAGCAGTCACTAAATGCACTAAATGGATGCATAGAATGTCATCTCTGGAAAATCGTTGGTGTCCTATAATTGTAGTCAGACTCAAAGAGTGAGAAGTTAAGAGTTGCATTTTTATCTTGAAGTGGTATATATACACACACAAATCTATGAATATATCTATAAATAAATATATATATATATATATATATATATATATATATATATATATATATATATATACAAAACCATGAAACACATACTTCACAAAACCAGTGTGCCACACAATTACAGCCCTTAAGGCAAAATAACATACCCAACACACTAATGATAGGTGACTCTATAGTCAGGCAACCTGATGTCCCTCTCACTAGGCTGAACAAGGAGAAGGTTACTGTTAGCTGCCTGTTGTGTGCCAGGATCCACCACAGAACACAAGCACTCAGGTCACTCCAGAACAAGTACAAATATGACTCTGTCATTGTCCATGTTGGTGTGAATGACCTGTGCCGTACCTCCCTGGACTACATGAAAAGAGACATGGAGGAGCTCTCTGATCATGTAGCCCAGGCCGGTATGACCCTGACCCTGAGTAGCATCCTGCCCTCACCAAGAATGATACCACAGTATAGAGAAATAATTATCAATTTCAACAACTGGCTAAGCTTCTGGTGTCATTCAAAGGGGATCCAGTGTCTGTCAGCCTGGGATGACATGCTCGACAAGCCACTCTGCTTCGCTAGAGATGGCTTGCACCTATCACCCTTAGACTTTCGAATACTGGCCAAGGATCTTGCCACCACTATAGTGCCTTTTTTAGGCAAGGCTCAAAAGACAAACCTACCACCGTAAATAGCACATGTAACAAAAAACTGAGGGTAATGCTACTCAATGCTAGAAGTCTAAACCTTGGAATGCATGCACTCGAGGCACTCCTCAGTATGGAGAAAATCGATATATGTGCAGTAACAGAAATGGGGTTTAAGGCTCCAGAGAGCACCCCAGCACTACCAGGCTGCAACTCATACCATACATTTCAGCCACAAATCCCAGACGGAAATACAAAAGGCGGGGGAGTATCCATATTCATCAAGGATACCCACACCTCCAGGTTAGTGGCACAGCACGATGCTTCAGAGATCATCCACGTGCAACTAACCAAGGGAAAAATTGCTATTCAAATTATAGCTTGCTACAGCTCACTCACCATGTCCCAGGACCCCCACTCTACATTCCTGGAAACACTGGGAAAAATAAAGGTCCTTCCAAACACCCTAATATTGGGTGATTTCAATTACCCAAACATTAACTGGGAGAACAACTCAAGTACAAACTCCCCTGGTCAACATTTCCTAGAATTTGTAAACTCAAACACCCTGGATCAAGTGGTCAACACCCCCACCAGATATGACAACATATTGGACCTGGTCATCACCAACATGGGTGACTGGTGTTCCACACTGGAGACCAACCCCTCACTGGTTAGATCTGACCATAAACTAATCACTCTGGATATCCACATTCCACCACCACCCCCAGTCAAAGAAACCACTGTGAAAAACTTTTCAAAAGCAAACTTCACGTTACTTAATTCCAAGGTGGGAAGTTTCAAAGCCCCTATGCTAAAGGATAATGCTGTCCAAGCTGCAAAATCCTTTACTAATGCACTCTATGGGCACCTACAAGAATGCATGGATCGTGCTATCCCAAACAAAACCAAGACTCACTCCTCTAAGAAAAGGAAACCAGTCTGGTGGACCCCTGCCATAAACAAGCTATACAATAGAAGGAGGAAACTAGTACAGAAAAGAGTAAAATCCCAAGAAGGGAAGGCATCCCTGATCAGTATCAGCAAGAAACTACATTCCCTCATAAAATCATCCAAGGCTAGCTTCGAAAGAAAAATTGTCATGGACTCCAAAGATAACCACAAGGCATTCTTTAGCTATGTCAAGAATTTAAGTGGCAATTCTCAGATCTGCTCAGAGTTAGTGCACAATGGCACAAAATGCACTGAACCGACTGATATAGCCAACATCCTGGCAGACAGGTTCAGTGCAAACTTCACACCCTCTCAACCCCAAAAGGGCCCATAACTATACCAGAAGAATGTAGTGCCCCTGATATCACAGACACTCAGGTTAAAGCAGCCCTCTACAAAGCCAAAAACACAGCATCAGTGGGACTGGACGGTGTCCCAGGCTGCATCCTACATGAGCTCAAAGATTAACTAACCTCTTACCTAAACACACTGTTTAAACTCAGCCTCTCCACAGGCTACGTGCCCACGGAGTGGCGCACAGCAACAGTTATTCCACTCCACAAAAGTGGAGCCACAACAGACCCCGGGAACTATCGTCCTATAAGCCTGACTAGCTTGGTCTGCAAAGCTATAGAGCACATCCTAATGGATCTCATTAGCAGAGACAATGGAAACCTCCAAACACTGGACCCAACCCAGTTTGGCTTTGTTAAGGGCAGATCATGCCTCCTAAACCTGGTGGACTTCTTTGACACAGTTACCAAGGCTATAGACAAGGGAGAGGTGGTCTACACAGCCTACCTAGACCTCACAAAAGCCTTCGACAACATTCCTCCCTCAGGTATTATAGACAAGCTCACCAGCCTTAACATAAACCCCTACATCACAAGATGGGTTGCCAACTGGCTCACAGACAGAACCCACATGGTAAGAGTTGCAGGAGCTAGGTCTGACTCTAAACGGGTTACAAGTGGCGTATCCCAGGGCTCAGTCCTAGGATCCATCCTGTTTGGTATATACTTCTCAGAGGTACAGGCAAGCACAGGAGGACTATGGCTGACCAAGTTCGTAGACGACTGCAAACTGGGGGCTATCATTGACTCTCCAGCTGACACAGACATCCTCCAAATGGTCTCACTGAGTCAGATACCTGGTGTCAAAACCTTGGCCTGAAGCTAAATGCCAAAAAAATGCATAGTCATCCCCTTTGGAAAAAACAAAGTACCCACAAACTAACACATTGGTGGTAGCTTCCTAAATACAGAAGATGTAATAAGGGACCTAGGGACCCAAGTAGATAGTAACCTCTCCTTTGATAATCACATTGGCAAAGTGGTTAGAAAATCCTTCTATGTGGCC
Organism: Protopterus annectens; assembly: GCF_019279795.1. Classification (NCBI taxonomy): domain Eukaryota; kingdom Metazoa; phylum Chordata; order Ceratodontiformes; family Protopteridae; genus Protopterus; species Protopterus annectens. Next base: position 1,529,796,835 of record NC_056725.1, on the reverse strand, counting down.
CACCTAATCACAAAAGGGTTTGCATCCAGATTGAAAGAGGTCATTGGGCCCCTCTACGCATCACTCATCAGACCCATCATAGAGTACAATGCCCCATTTGGGATGTACCTTACAAGACACCTGCAACAACTGGAAAGACCACAGAAGTACCTCACCAAGAGTATCACTGGCCTCATGCAGATGCCCTATGCAGCTCGACTGAAGAAACTCCAGCTGTACTCGGTTGCATACTGCCTACTCAGAGGTGATCTCTACCTGACATACAAGGCTATGTCCAACCCAGTATTGATGGACATGCTCCACCTAAAGAAAACCATATCCCCTCGAGCCACATGCTCCAGGGATCTAAACCTCATCACAACAATAAATAGGATGTGCTGGAGGAATAGATTCCTGTCCCAGAGACTTCCCATGCTCTGGAACAAGATTGCAATCTACATTAGGCAGAGCTCTTCACTAACCCTCTTCAAGAGAAACCTTGACGAATGGATGGGAAACAGAAGGTTTACCCCAGGGATCACTTCAATTGCAGGGAACTAATCTAAAGGGGCGGCGAAAGTCAACACATTTTGGCTAGGCTTATAAATGCCTTCGTGCAGATAGCCTAGTACATACCTATGAACCTATTAACCTACATATATATATATATATATATATATATATATATATATATATATATATATATATATATATACACACACACACACACACACACACACACACACACATATATATATATGTGTGTGTGTGTGTGTGTGTGTGTATACATATATACACACACACATACATAGATCAATTCCATTGGATTACTGGGAGTAAAAACTGATGTCCCTAATGTCAACATCAAAATGTCGACAAATGGAGCACCAATATACTGCCCATGTTCTAAGGATTAACCCTGGAGCAGGCTAAACCAAAAACCTCTGCACCACTACACCCCCTTCTAATTATATCTACTAACTTTGAGATCATTCAGTCCCCAAGGAAATGGAATATTCCAATAACCAAGGACTGTCAGTCTGTCTCACATGTATGGTCTGTTTCTGTTGACCAAATGCTTTTTTCCCTAGAAAATGTTTGGCTGATTTGAGTTCAATGATTAGCGATTCTCTCAATTAAGCTTTCGACAAAGTAATATAAACATAGTAATATAGACCCATGCTTAGATGTCTACAGAATAAATTCCAAACAGGAAATGGCCCAACATTAATCCCTGAGGTAACTCAATATTTATAATTTTATGTTCAGAGAGGGTACCAACAACCTTCACAATCTGGGATCTTTCAGTTTTGCTCATGTATAGTTTTTTCTGTGTCAGTCTTTATCTTTTTATGTATAGAAATTTAATTACACTGAATTGTATTGGAATTTCAGTGGTAACATGGGTATGTGTACCCCATCTATAATGCTTTTTTCTAAGCACTGCTTTGAAGAAAACTGCAGACAGGGATTTTAGACAAAGGCTTTCTAAGAACTCATATAGATTGAGAGACATATAGATCAATAGATAGATAGACAGACAGACAGACAGACAGACAGACAGACAGATCGATCGATCGATCGATCGATCGATCGATAGATAGATAGATAGATAGATAGATAGATCGATCTACATCTACATATATGTACATGACATTTGATCTGCAAAACATTTCATCTAAAAAAGTGTCCCAATTGATCTAAAACACATTTCATCAAAGACACAAATAACTAAATCATATTTGATAGAAAAGTATGTAAAGCTTTAGAAAATCTTTGTCGGTATGATGTTGGATCACATTACTTACAATGCATATTAGTGTCGATCAGTGTTTGTACCATGCTTATGCCTGCTGATTTGTTAAATCTCAATCTCTAGAAATGTGTGCTTGTGTACCAGCAGCGATTCACTGTGTGAAGAGTGTTTCTCTTTTCTCTCTGGTTGTGAAACTGTGGAGTTAATCACTTGGGGGATGCAGGGAGGGCTTACAAAAAAAAAGTTTTGGAAAAGTATTTGCTATATATATGAAGCTTTCCATGTAATGTGACTGATTAAGTGTGTTTTAGACTCAGTGTGTATTAGATTAATTTTTGAGATATTTATTGATTAGATGAAGAATGTCCTTGATATAAAATAAGAAACCCATGTGTATGCGGGAGCACTACAGAATCCTGAAAGCCCAAAATCCTGAAGACCAAAATCCTGAGACCAAAATCTCGAAAGTTCAAAATACTGAAAACTCAAAACACTGAAAACTCAGAATACTTAAAGCATGCAGGATACTAACACTTACTGTATTCCAGCACAAGTACATACAGAAACAAATAAAAAACAAACCATATTACTCTTCTCCAAGTATAAGCAGGAGGGCAAGCACCCCTGCACCCCCCCCCATGTGGGGGGTTGTGCCCTCCACACCCCCTGCTACTTAAATATATTAAGATTGCACTTAGTGTAGTGAAGTGTAGTCTGAAAGTTGATATATTTAAATAGCAGGGGGTGTGGGGCCCCAGCCCCCCACATGTGGGTTGGAGGAGGCCCCCCCCCGCGTATAGTTGAAGGGTAATATGTTTCTGCATGTACTTATATTGGTATCCTGTGTGTTTTCATTATTTTGGCTTTTCAGTATTTTGACATTTTGAGATTTTGGTCTCAGGATTTTGGGCTTTCAGGATTCTGTAGTGCTCCCATATGTGTGTGTGTGTGTGTGTGTGTGTGTGTGTGTGTGTGTGTGTGTGTGTGTGTGTGTGCGTGTGTGTGTGTGTGTGTGTGTGTGTGTGTGTGTGTGTGTGTGTGTGTGTGTGTGTGTGTGTGTGTGTGTGTGTGTGTGTGTGTGTGTGTGTGTGTGTGTGTGTGTGTGTGCATATATCTATATATCTATATCTATAAATATCTATCTATATCTATCTATCTATATATATATATATATATATATATATATAATGTTTATATATATATATATATATATATATATATATATATATATATATAGATAATGTTTTATATATATATATATATATATATATATATATATATATATATATATATATATATATATATACACACACACATACATAAATGTGAGCATATAAGTTTAATACACATCTAAACACAAAATATCAACAGCTAAACCTGGGAATATTCAGGAACTACTCTAAGGCTAACCCCCTGCTAGTAATGGATAACCTGGGAAAATGTTGAGCCCCCATAAACCCTGAGAACACTGGTGCCTATGCAGAACTGTTCACGGAAACCCTGTGCAAGCATGTTAATAGCTGCACAGAGGCAGCTGTACCCACCAGGAAGAAGTAGAGAACTAACTCAAAAAACAAGCCACCCTGGTGGAGTCACAGAATCAATAGGCTGTACAACAGGAGGAAGAAAATCATGGCAGGTGCAGAACCCAGCAGGATAAAAGCACTCTCACCAAACTAAACAGACAACTCAGGGGACAAATGAAGTCTACCAAAGCCAAATTTGAGGTGAATTTAGCATTCCAGGTCAAGGACAACCACAAAGCATTGTTTAGCTATTTCCACAGCCTCAAATGCAATACATAATTGTGTACAGAGCTCATTGTAAATGGAGCCACCTATACTGAACCAGAAGATATAGCAAACTTTCTGGCCGATGAATTTAGCTCCAACTTTACCCTTCTCTCCCCCTTCACTTTCCTTCAGGAAATACCATGAAATATAACGCCCCCTGCTATATCTAGGGAACAGGACCTTAGTGCTGGCTAAAGCCAACATCACTGCATCATTGGGCCAAGACAGTATCCCAGAATGTCTTCTAAACAACATGAAGCATGACCTATCAGGGCTGAATGAAAAGTTATTTAACTATAGCCTTCAAACAGGCTTTGTTCCTTATAAATGGAGAATAGCAACAGTCATCCCTCTGCACAAAGGTGGGCCATCTACAGACCCTGGATACTACAGATCCATAAGTTTCACTAGTCTTATATGTAAAGCCATGGAAAAAGTTATCATGGAAATGGTTAATAGTGGTATAGTAAACCTCCTGACACTGGGCCCAACCCAGTTTGGTTTCGTCTAGGGCAGATCATGCCTACTCAGCCTGGTGGACTTCTTTGAGAAGGTCACCAAAGCAATAGATATGGGAAAATGGTTTACGCTGCCTTCCTTGATCTGGCCAAGGCATTTGAAACAATACCCCACTCAGGCATTGTTGACAAACTCAAGAGGTTAGATAGAAACTCATATGTCAGCCAGTGGATAGCCAACTGCCTCACAGACTGAACCCGGGAAGTTAGAATTGGGGAGTCCACCTCTACAAAAAGGCCAGTCACAAGTGGAGTCCCTCAGGTATCAGTCCTTGGACCACTCCTTTTTGGCATTTACTTTTCTGAAGTCAAGGCCAGTCTCAGTGGATTCTAGCTGACTAAATTTGAAGCTCATTGCAAATTAGGAGATGACGTTGCATACCACACTGACACAAATGTTCTCCAGGAGGGGCCGACACAGACAAACAGATGGTGTCAGAGCCATGGACTAAAACTAAATGCATAACAGAATGATTCAGGAAGTCATCCACCACTAGCAACTATCATATTGACAACACATCCCTTAGAGCTGACCCAGTAGTCAGGGACTTAGGGACACACATAGATAGTAATCTAGCCTTTGACCATCACGTGCCTACATTAGTGAGGAAATCATTGTACACTGCAAAACTTATAAACAAAGGTATGGCATCTAAGTCCAAGGAAGTCATTGTTACACTGTATTCTGCATTCATCAGACCTATCATTGAGTACAATGCCTCCTTTGGTATACCTAACCATGCATATCCAGCAATTGGAATGTCCACAGAGTTTCCTCACTAAAAGAATACAGGGCATAAGTAAAAGTGTCCTATGCAAAATGCATCAAGGCTCTATCCCTTTATTCTGTCTTCTACAGACTTTTGAGAGAAGATCTATGCATGACCTACAAGGCATTGTCAGATTCCACTCTGATGGAATTCCTTTATATTTGCAAAACAAACAGCACCAGAATGACTCATTCTAAGATCTTGAACCTTGCCTTTGATATAAATAGCTCCTGCTGGAGAGACAGGTATGTATCCCAGAAATTATTCTGTCTCTGGAACAGGCTCCCCATCCACGTGAAGCAGAGTTCCTCCCTACCCCAGTTCGAGTGCAACTTGGACAACTGGATGAGGAACAGGAAATGCATCCCTGGTTTGGCACCTATGTCTCTAATGGACACAAGCAATCTGTAAATGTTTCATCTCTCAAGCCCCTTCTTATCAAAGGTTTTCAGAACTTGTCAGAGATTTGGGATATATGGCTAGGCTTAAAAAAACCCTTATGGTTAATAGCCTAGTAAACACTTACGAACCTATGAAAAAAAGTTGTCTAAAACTCATTTAATTGATAACTTCTTCAATTTAACATGCTTGAGTGAGAAAAAAATATACCAAAAATAAATATTTTTTGCAGGGAGCAGTATATAAGAAATGTTTCACCCCTTTTCCTAGAAGTCTGTTCTACAGCAATAATTGAAATCCTCATCAAACTTTAGTAAAAATAATATTCAAATATTTAAAGAAATGCTAAGGTGATAAAAGTGTATGTCATGAATTTTAGTCTGATAAAGTGAGAAAATATACAATGTACAAAGTTAGATTTTTGGTTTAATATGTCGTGTGCTGTTGTGCAATAAGGATATGTCTAGGTTTACTACAAGACATAAGCATAGCTACACGCAATAAAACCGACTAAAAGTGGATGAACCTTTTTATTCCTTTATTTTGGTCTAATTCAATTGCAAAATATTTCATAACAGGGATTTTGTTTTTACTGCACTGGTTATTTCATGCTTTAGTGGGTCTATACTACGAAAGTTACTTAGTACAACCTATGGTCATTTTACCTTTTTTTGTTGTGCCTCCATCACACAGAAATTTCAAATCTATACTTATTTATTTATTTACTCTACATTACAACAGTTTTAACAGTATGGAAGTGTCTATGCATAAAGTAAACATAATGTAGTGTAGTAACGATGCGCTTCTCATTCATCTGTGTAGTTGTGCATCTGTTGGAACTGCAAGCATTGTGATTTTACAGGTTGTGCCCCCCCCCCCCCCAAAGAGGGCACACTTTGGATTCCATTTTCACCCCGAAGGATGAGAATTTACACATATGTAAATTTTAGTTAAAATTTTGGACCCTCACTATGATTTCTGATGGTTCACTGACGATTTATCTTGAAAGCTGAGAATTTCAAAGGTATGAACAGAAATATTGAAGAATTCTTCCCATAAACCTCGATATGTTTAAAAAAAGCTTTTAAAAGCCATGTTCTGCACAGCTACTGATTATTGCAGCATGCATGCATAATTTAAACATCTCTTTGCAGTACATATGTGTTTAAGGTATAGCTGTGTAGTTCTGCAGTTGTTAGAACTACAGAGATCCTGATTTTGTAGTCCATTTACCTCAAGTGGACAAATATACAGATCATGCTTCACTCCACTAAGGGATGCATTTACACATAAACAGATTTCAGCAAATGTTATGTGCTGTAATTTTGGATGCTCTGCTAGGATTCCAAAAGCTGAGATGTTGAGATATATGACCAGCTGTACGGAAACAGTGTTGCTAGAAACCTTGATAAGTTAAATAAACTGCCATGGTCTACCCAACCAGTGGAAATCTGCATACATAGCGTACATATCACGGTGCAGTAAGGATGTATTCTAAAGCATCTGTATAACTGTGCATCTCTTAGAACTCAAGAGATGTAGAATGTGCAGACTGTGCCCAAAAGAGGGCAAATTTATTCCTTATACCTCAGTCTCCAGGGGTTCATAAGGAGTTCAAGAAACAATGCTCTTTTGAATGCAGTGTTGCCATGAAGAGTGACCTAGTGCTGTTTACTAACAAGTAACTGATACAATAGGTACACATTCTTGTTTTAACATGTTCTGTAAATAGAATAATAGAAGAATAATATTAAATTAATATTATTATTAGTAGTATATAGACAATTATTAATAAACAATAAATAAATACATATTTTTCTTGCTTTTAGATAATGGTTAATACCTGCACTCTATAATGTTTGTAGTTTATAACGTCAGTTTTTATTTATAAACATATAATAAGGTTCTAAATAGATTTAGTAATAGAATGAGATATATGTGAGATACATGAAAGTTTATTCTGCTCACCTTTGTGATTGATGTATTTTTATCTTTATGATGGTTTTAAAATTTTGGTATCTCAATAGACAATTGCGTGTATATTTCCGCATATATATATATAGTTATACAGGTTTGTTATACTGATTTTTTATATTATATTGTTTGATTATTAACTCTGCGTTATAATCCTGCATAGCAGTTTTATAAATATGGATTCTTGCGCACTTTTGCATACTTGTACTGCATTTTATGTCATATGCGATACAATACGATGAGTGAATGGATTTTTTAACAAAGCCATAGTGTTATATTAACATCATTGCACATACCGTATGATGGTGTTTTAAGATGTATAGATTTTTTCTGTATACTATTGTATACACTTGTATACATCTGCATATTTATTTATTATTGGTACAATCATTACTGGCATAATGATTAACACGTTTTTAAATAGCTGGAGCACCCCTGTTTTTAAATAGCTGGAGCATCCCTGTTTTTAAGTAGTTGAAGCACTCTCGTTATATGTGTGATGTGTGACACTTTAAATGCACTTTAAATGCTTTACTGCATTATTGATTTTAATTGATTAATTAGTTAGTTAATTGGGTTATTGTCTGGCTTGTGTGCCAAAAAGTTTTATATAAAAGAAGTGTATCCTTATTTGTAACTATATCTGAAGAAGCGTAGTCTATCTACGCGAAAGCGCTCATTTTTTGGTTTCCAAATAAAGATGTTTCAAGCTACAACGGAGGTTTCTGTCCTGTGGTGATTCCTTCTGTATCTGCTGTTACTGTTATTATTAATGTTCTGTAAATAAATTTAAAGAAATACTGTGTTTATGCATCCTACTACAGTTAAAAGGATATGCCATATGTTTGTAATATACTATACATTTGGAATTATTGTAAATAGGTAATGTCTTCTATGTATGTATGTCTATGATGTGCTTTAAAGATAGAATATCAGAACAGTATTCAACATTCTAAAGGAAAGCACTAACTAATGCACTAGATAAGCATATAGCTCTGAAACCTCTACAGAACGTCTCTTTTGGCTTTAGGGTGTTGGATATACTGCGTGCTTCACTACGAAGAGGTTAATTGAATCTAGATCTAAAAATTAAAGAATGAATCATGGAGTGCCATGCTTACAGCAGACAACAACAGAGTTTAAATCTGGTGGATAACAAGAAAGCAGCTCTGATAAAGGTACAATGCTACTATAAAATGATTAAACAATGCAAACTATGGGCAAACCTTCTATATACCACACCCAGGAGTCAGCTATTGCTACTACAGAATAACATTATTTAAGAAAAAAATGACTTACTTTTCTGAAATGTCTTTGTATAACGGCTCCGTGGTGTTCTTCTGCTTTCATTAGATATCCTGCTATTTTTTTATGTGCTGTTCATGCATACTAGACTTATTCCACACAGAGTACATCAGTGCTTTGGAAAGGTAGCAATGGAGAAAGGAAGATCTCCATTGCTCCTGTTTTTTTTTTTTAGAGACAGGATGGAGAAAATACAAGGAAACTCATGTATCTCTCGTACTTCTATAAAATAACACTGGAACCCATCAGTAATAGTGAAAGCTTATAGTACAAAAAGTGTGCAGTTTTGTTGGAGTTCTGTAATATGTCAAGTGACTGGGAGGGTAACAATACAGAACAGGAACAGAACAACTTTCATAAAAGCCGATTTATTTGTCAGTCATTGTTATTACACTTTCCAGTTAATAAAGTACAAAATGAAATGTGGCTCATTAGGATCGGTACCGTGAATGGGACTGACTGCTCTATAGAACTTACTTTCAGCAGACTCATTTACAGCATCAGTATCAACCAAATCGACTGATAAAGTTTTTTTCCCCCCTAAGATCCCTTAGAATAACTGCAGACTATTTTAATCCAGACTGTCTGGATTTCTAATTTTTTTTTTTTTATTTATGTTTTTTTTCCATTCGTACATGCTTGATTTACAGTGGGCATGCTGGTTGGGCTGACCAATCGGCATGCTTGTTTTTGAATGTTAATGGCCAGTCATATAATATTCAGTGTATGACATAGTGACCACCCTCTCACCTGCACAAATGGTTAGTAACCAACACATAAACTCACTCATACCTCCACAAAATCATAATAAACCAACATATACTGAGGTTGTGAAAAAGTTACTTCCCATTTGCCAAAAAGCAAGACTAAAGCACCTCATTAGCAATCCACTAACATGATTCGACCATGCTCCTGTTTCTCTGGGAGTCACAACTCTTCAGACTGCAGGCCTTTTATTGCCACTAAGTCTATGTATGTAAGTGTGAATTTCCTAGCAACTAGAGCTTCATCATCTGGCACCCTGACTACATTCACTAGCTTAAAAAGAGACAGGAGGACAGTTAGCTGAGTTTGCAATACCAGGATTCATAATGTCTAAAGGGCTCTGCAGTCTCTCAAATATGATAAGTATGACTATGAACAAATGGCGATTGATGTAGATATGGTTGATCGGAGATGCTTAAACCAGAAGTGTCTGTAAAAAGATATCGACATTTGGTATGCATAGTAGAAATGTAGGCGAGTCTCTGGCACTGAATAGATGCCATGCCACCCTTACACAGAATCATGCTGATATTGTCTTTTTAGGGGGAATCAGTGTTTTTGGCAATTTCATTTCAACTGAATGGCGTTTGATATAAGTGCCTGTGGTGATTCAGGTGTACCCCATATATGCACCTCAGCTACATATATATATATATATATATATATATATATATATATATATATATATATATATATATATATATATATATATATATATATATATATATATATATATATATATATGTATATATATATATATATATATATATATATATATATATATATATATATATATATATATATATTAATGTATGATTGCTTAATTAACAGCATCAAGCATGCCCTGTCTGAATTAATCCTAAAAGTATTCAGCTTAAGCATAGCCACATGATGCGTTTCTAAGGTATGGAAAATACCTATTGTTATGTCCCTCCACAAAGAGCAAACACACCTCAGATCCCTGGAATTAGCCTAATAAGTACAATTTGTCAAGACACAGAATGTGTTATATCTGATTTCATACACTCTGATAGAAAAATATCTTATTGTACTAGACCCATAGCAATATGGTTTTATTAAAGGGAGATCATATCTTCTAAATTGCTAAGTTTCTTTGTGATGGGCACTGAAGCTGTTGATAATGGCCATGCAGTTCATTTGTTGTACCTGAATCTGTTCAAAGCCTTTAACATTACTTCTCATACTGGAACTGTAAATGAGATTAAAGGCCAAAGTGGAGATACTTATGTTGCAAGACAGATAACAAGTTGGATGACAGCATCCACATAGTTAAAGTAGCAGGTGCCACTTTAGAAAGTTAAAAGGTGGCTATTTTCTTTCGTTAAGACTCAGTATCTGGATGCCTTCTGTTTAACACATAGGTTCATAGGTTCATAAGTTGATACTAGGCTACCTGCCCTAGGGCACTTATAAGCCTAGCCAGAGTGTGTTTGGCTTTCGCCACCCTTTTAGATTAGTTGACTGTGCCTCTGTATAGTAGGTCACAGAAGGTAGCCATATTAAGGTTAGTTTACTGTACCTCTGTCTAGAAAGGACACAGAGGAGATCCCAGGGGTAAACTTACGGTCTCCCATCCACTTGTCAAGATTTCTCTTGAATGGGGTCAGTGAGGGGCTCTGCCTAACATGGATTGGGATTTTGTTCCAGAGTGATGGGAGCCTCTGGGATATGAGTCTGTCCCTCCAGCATGTCCTATTTATTTCTGTGCTGAGGTTCAAGTCCCTGGAGCGTGTAGCTCTAAGGGATTTGGATTTTTTGAGGTGGAGCATGTCCATTAATTCTGGGTTGGACATGGCTTTATACATCAGACACAGATCACTTCTGAGTAGGCGGTACGCAACTGAGTAGAGCTGGAGTTTCTTTAGCCGAAGTGCATAGGGCATCTGTTTGAGTCCCTTGATCCTCTTGGTGAGGTACTATTGGGGTCTTTCCAGTTGCTGCAGGTGTCGGTTAAGGTACATCCCAAATGGAGCATTGTATTCAATGATGGGCCTGATAAATGTTGAGTAGAGGGGCACAATGACCTCTCTTGAACTAGATGTGAACCCTTTCGTGATAAGGTGGGCTATATAGAAGGTCTTTCTAACTACTTTGGCAACGTGATTGTCAAAGGAGAGATTACTATCTACTTGGGACTCCAAGTCCCTAATTGCTTCTTCCATACTTAATGGATTACCACCTATGTGGTAATTTGTGGGCACTTTGTTTTTCCCAAAGGGGATGACAATGCACTTTTTGGCATTTAGCTTTAGGCCATGGCTCTGGCACCAATTATCCGTCTCTGTGAGACCCTTTTGGAGGATGCTCGTGTCAGCTAGAGAGTCAATTATGGCGCCCAGTTTGCAGTCATCTGTGAACTTTGTCAGCCATAGTCCACCCGTGTTAGCCTGTACCTCGGAGAAATATATACCAAACAAGAGGGGTCCCAGGACTGAGCCTTGTGGGATGCCACTTGTAACTGGTTTAGAGTCTGACATGACACCTGCAATTCTGACCATGTGGGTTCGATCCCCGAGCCAGTTTGCAACCCATCTTGTGACATAGGGGTTGATATTTAAACTAGTGAGCTTATTTATGATGCCCAAGTGGGGTATTGTGTTGAAGGCTTTTGCGAGGTCCAGGTAGACAGTGTGGACTACCTTCCCTTCATCTATGGCTTTGGTAACAGTTTCAAAGAAGTTGACCAGGTTCAAGAGGCACGATCTACCCTTAACAAAGCTGAACTGGGTAGGATCTAGTGTCTGGAGGTTCCCAGTGTCCTTGTTTATGATTTCCATGATGATACGCTCCATAGCCTTGCAGACCAGGCTGGTCAGACTTATAGGGCGATAGTTTCCGAGGTCTGTTGTGGCACCACCTTTGTGGAGCGGGACCACTGTTGCTGTACGCCATTCCTTGGGTCCATATCCTGTAGTAAGGCTGAGATTGAACAGTGTCTTTAAGTGAGGGTTTAGTCCTTCTTGGAGCTCATGTAAGATGCAGCCTGGGACACCGTCTGGTCCCATTGATGCTGTGTTTTTTGCTTTGGAGAGGGCAGCTCTCACCTGTGCATCTGTGATCTCAGGAAGGCTACACTCTGTTGGGATAGACATTTGCTCTTTTGGAGGGGAAGGGAGGGAGAAGTTTGCACTGAACCTTTCTACCAGGATGTTGGCAATGTCTGTAGGTTCAGTGTATTTTTTGTCATTTTGCACTAACTCAGAGCATATCTGGGAGTTGCCTCCCAGGTTCCTGACATAACTAAAGAAGGCCTTGTGATTATCCTTAGTGTCTTGTGCAATTTTTCTTTCGAAGCTTGCCTTAGATGATTTTATGAGGGATCGTAGTTTCTTGCTAGTACTGATCAGAGACGCCTTCCCTTTTTGGGATTTTGCTCTATCATGTAGTCGCTTCCTCCTTCTGTTATATAGCTTATTTATGGCTGGGGTCCACCAGACAGGTCTCCTGCCTTTGGAGGAGTGAGTCTTGGTTTTATTTGGGATAGCATGCTCCATGCATTCCTGTAGGTGTCCATAGAATGCTTTTGTAAAGGATTCTGCATTTTGGGCCATAGTTTCCACTGGCCTGGGGCCTTTGAAAGATTTCACCTTGGTTTTGAGAAGTGTGAAGTTTGCTTTTGAGAAGTTCTTCACCGTGGTTTCCTTGGCTGGGGGTGGGGATGGAATATGGATGTCCAGTGAGATTAATTTATGGTCTGATCTTACCAATGAGTGGTATACCTCTGGTGTGGAACATAGAGACCCCATGTTGGCGATGACCAGGTCCAATATGTGTTCCCCTCTTGTGGGAGTGGTGACCAGTTGTTCCATGGCATTTGAGTTTATAAATTCTAGGAACCGTTGGGCGAGGGTGCTTGGGCTTGAGTAGTTTTCCCAATCAATGTTTGGGTAGTTGAAGTTACCAAATATAATGGTGTTTGGAGAGACCTTCATATTTTCCAGTGTTCTCAGGAAAGCCGAGTGGGGTTCCTGCATTTGGGAGGGTGGTCTGTAGCAGGCTATAAAATGAAAGGCAGTTTTGCCCACTGTTAGTTGCACATGGATGGTCTCCGATGCTTCGTGCAGTGCCACTAACCTGCAGGTGTGAGTATCTTTGATGTATATGGATACTCCCCCTCCTTTTGTGGTTTGGTCCGTGTTTTGTGGCCAAAAAGCATGGTATGAAGTATAACCTGGTAGGGCTGGGGTGCTTTCGGGAGCCTTGAACCAGGTTTCTGTTACTGCACAGATATCGATATTCTCCATACTGAGGAGAGTCTTGAGTGCGTGCATCTTGAGGTTTAGACTTCTGGCATTGAGCAGCATTACCCTTAGTTTTTTTTTGTGTGTTGTCTATGGAGGTGGGTTTGTCTTTTGAGCCTTGCCTAAAAAAGGCACTATGGGGGAGGCAAGAGCCTTTGCCAGTATTTGAAAACCCAGGGATGACAGGTGCAAGCTGTCCCTCGCAAAGCAACGTGGCTTGTCGAGCATGTCATCCCAGGCTGACAGACACTGGATCCCCTTTGAATAACACCAATACTTTAGCCAATTGTTAAACTTGATCATTTTGTCTTTATACTGTGGCATCATTCTTGGTGAGGGCAAGATGCTACTCAAGGTCAGAGTCATACCGGCCTGGGCTACAAGATCAGAGAGCTCCTCTATGTCTCTTTTCATGTAGTTCTGGGAGGTACATCTCAGGTCATTCACACCAGCATGGACAATGATGGAGTCATATTTGTACTTGCTTTGGAGTGACCTGTGTGCATGTGTTGTGTGGTGGATTCTGGCACCCAACAGGGAGCTTACAGTGACCTTCTCCTTATTCAGTCTGGTGAGTGGGACGTCAGTGTGTCTGACAATAGAGTCACCTATTACAAGTGTATTTGGTGTGTTGTTTAGCCTTAAGGGCTGTGACTGTGTGGCACACTGACTTTGTGAGTTATGTTTTACTTGAGTATTGTTGCATGGTGGGGGTTGCTTGGATGTCTGCTTTGGAGGTCTCTGCTGCTTAGGCAGATTTTTGTTTAGAGCCTCCGAGTATGTTTTTGTGTGTTTATGTGTTTGGTTTGGTCTATGTGAGACTGGATTTGTGGTGTGTGTGGTTACCTTTTCCTCCTGACCGGCTGTGCCAGTACCAGGTTGAGAGAGCTCAGCCTCCACTTTGGCTATATAGTTGTATCTCTCACATATGTTTGAGCTTGTTGGGAGGAGGAAAGGGTGATCTGTGTACATGAGGCAGTTGTAATATTGCCTCAAGATTCCCAGATTCACCTGCTGGACTGGGGAGTAAACCCGAAACTGGCCTTTGGACATGCCTGAAAAGTATAGGGAACTACTTATTGACTGATCAGAAAGGACCAATAGGGAGTAAGTACTTAAAAGGAGTATAAGAGGGTGTTTGTTGGATTTCCAGATCACTAACTCAAACATATGTCTGACCAGTTTTGCCCATGACTGCAAGTTACGTGCCATCACTGCCTTGGCACCTGGTACCATGTTACAACAGCAAAGGCTGAAAGAATCAAATCAACTGAATAATTTAAATGAAATGAAATTAAATGAAAAGAGGTGTGGCAGTGTCTCAGTGGCATCGTGTAGAATAGACAATAATAAACTGCAAACTATTACAGTTATCACAGATTGTGGCACTTTCGTAGACATCTTCTGGGTCTATATTATTAGCACGAAAGCTAATAATAGCGAATAAAAATTGTGCAACATGTAAAGAACGAACTGCAGAAGTGTTGAATTGCATATTTAACGAAAAATTGTACATCGAAATGTTTTAGTTGAACCGACCAAAATTTCAATTCTGTATGACACTTGTCTGCATGTCCGCCCTTACCAAAGAAAAGGAAGAGTCTTGAGCGACAATATCGCCTACAAACTGCATTACTACACATAGACATGCAGAGTATAGCACACAGGAAGTTTAGTTCCAACAGAAATTGCCATAGGAAATATTTCCCTTTACTTCAATGTAGTACGATCTCGGAGTTGGTATATTTAAGTAGTGGGGGATGTGGTGGGTGCAGGGGGGCACAGCCCCCTGCCTGCAGCATTCAGGTAAGTTTTGTGTTTTTTTTAGTTTTGTTACAGCAGAATAGGAATGCGGTGTTGGCCAAACATAAAATTTCGCTGTTTTGGATTTCGATGTATTGGCATTTATGCGTGCGTTTGTTCTTTATGCGTCGGTTAATTTGTATTCGCTATTATTAGCTTTCATGCTAATAATATAGACCCCAGCTTCTCATCCTTTGATCGCCACATAGAAACCATATTTAGGAATTCCTTCTATCTAGCTCAGATAGTAACTAGAGGTATCTCATTCAGGTCAAAAGAAGTTAACATTCCTGTGTACTCAGCCCTGATCAGACTAATTACAGAATATAATATCCCTTTTCAAATATATAAACTCCTGTGTGGTAATTTATGTTTAACCTTCAAAGCTGTTAAGGCCCAAAGCCTCCTTGATATCCTACATCTTCACAAAAAAGTGGTACCTCAAATGTTTGAACTACAGACTTGAATCTCTGTCAACTAATAAGTAAGACACACTGAAGGGCCAAAGTTTTACTCAGTACTTTCTTGTCTTTGGAATAATTTTGTTACTTATAAAACATGTTGATATACCCAGTTCTTTTATGGGAAACCTTGACAATTGGATTGGCACCCATAAATTCATCCCAAGCTTGACTTATTTTGGTCTGCTGAGGACAGGATACCCAATGAGGATGGGATTTGGCCAAGGACTGGCTCTGCCTTGTAAACTCTATGAAACTATTAATGAAAGAATGCAAGAAGTATTTTTTACATATACGTCTATTCACTTTTATTTTAATGACTGAATACATATACAGAAAAAGAAACTACAGATTTCTTACAAATAAGAGATAACAATTTAATACATATGATGATCGCATGGCATGTTAGAAAAGTTATTCAATGGGCAGTTAATCAAGAAATGGCAACAATATTTTTGTTTACATACATAAAGAAAATATTTGTGAATAACTGTAAAAATAATACCTGGGCAATAAAAGAGTGTTATTCAGATAGCAGCCACCTGTGAAAGGATGATTGCTCCAATTCACATTACTCATTAAGACGTTATTTCAAATTGCAATATGTGAAATAAAGAAAAATGATACCATTAGTGCTTGTTTTTTTTTTTTTTTTATTAAATACAAACATGTTTGAATAAAAGATACAGTCAAGAGGCAAAGGAGAGATTTCACAGTTCAGACCTTTTCCATACATACGGCTACTTACAAAACCATAGGATGTGCTGTTGTGCATCCTAGTGGAGCTGTGACATTTTGCATTGCTCTTTATAGCCAATAATGAATTAAGGTACATAATAAAAAGTGATGTTATATATAAGTCACTTGGTATTCCTAAACGTACAGCTTAATTTTTTAGCTTTGAGCTGCAGAATTCTGACTGCTGTCAAATGGGTTGACAAACAAGCCATTTCAAACACTGCAGTGTTTGATAGTTATTTTGACAGCTGACAAAAGGGCAGTAAAACTGTGGTATTTGGTCTGACATTTACTGATATCTTTAAGTTTATAGCAGCATGGTTTGACTGTGAAAAGGCTTTGTTCTTGTTCTTGTACTTGTCTTTTTAACTAGATTAAAAAGCTATAAGTATATTATATATATATATATATATATATATATATATATATATATATATATTTAAATGAGCATCATATATATAAATATAGCATCCATTGTTTTTGTCAAACAATGATCTTGTTGACATTTGTTTAATTATCAAAAAGTCATCAAATAAGCAGATGGTTAACAGGTGTCCACTGGCTGATACTAGAGATTGGGGAATATGCCCCTTTATCGCGAGATCTTGGAGTTAGTATATATAACTTGCAGGGGATATGAAGGATTGCAGGGGGGGCTTGCTCTCCTGCAAAAAAATGATGCTTTCTTTTTTGGGGAAATTTTTATGTACATCTAAACTCAAAACATTAAGACCATAACATCTAAACTTCAAAACATCTAAAACTCATAATATCAAATCTCAAAACACTGAAAACTACAAAGCAACTATAAATAACTTCCCACACACTGTTTACTAAGTTTCTGCAGGGGGGGGCAGCCCCCCTGCACCCCTCCGAGATTGCACTACAGTGAGGTTAGGAAATTAACTTTTTCCCCCACTGTAGTGCGATCTTGGAGTTTGTATATTTAATTTGCAGGGGGTGGTGGTGCAGGGGGGGCTTGTGTGTGGGATGTTATTTATAGTTGATTTGTAGTTTTCAGTGTTTTGAGATTCGATGTTATAAGTTTTAGATGTTTTGATGTTTAGATGTTATGGTCTTGATGTTTTGAGTTTAGATGTTATGATCATTCAATGTTTTGACAGGTAACCATATATATATATGTATGCCTATATATGTATATATATATATTTATATTTATATATATATATATATATATATATATATATATATATATATATATATATATATATATATATATATATATATATATATATATATATATATATATTTATGACTGTGTTTTGTGAGTACTTGAGTATATGTTTTATATATCCGTTGTTTGTTTGTTCCTTTTTTTAATAACATGTTTATTCACTTTAGGATGTGGTCCAAATCTGTAAATGTGAAATAAATGTATGCAAAAAAAGTAGTTCCATTGACAGGTATATGCAAACAAGTATAGAAAGATACATAGAGTAAATAGAAGCACATTACTTTTGATGTTTATATAGCTTAACTTGGCCTGTTAATAACAAATTTGGCTCTTATGGGCAGGTTTTCACAACTTCATGAAATTTAACTTGCTGAACGGAAACAAGCGCCCTGCACCCATATACTTTATATATATATATATATATATATATATATATATATATATATATATATATATATATATATATTAACTCAGAGATTGCACAGTCCCAGGAGAAATGTAAATATCCATTCTTAATAATGTGCACTGTTGTCAAGTCCTTACATGTCATGTATTGAATACCTTTTCTTCATGACCATGTGAAACACGGCCATTTTGAAAATGAGATGTATAACCTCAGTATTTCATTCTGACGATTTTGCTTTTGTAAGTTACCATCATACTTACTGTGTGAATATATTTATATACTATACCTTGAGTGGCTTTTACACATTACATCAACATACTGGAAAACATATTCTGTTTGTCATAGACTAACTTGTCCCATGCGCTTTAACAACATTTTCCCTAAGTTAAGTTAGAGCTTAGGCTGCTCTGGTGGCATAGAAAGATAAAGCCGTGACTATGGTCTGGGCAATCCAGGTTTAATTAGTGGTTCGGGTGATTGGCAGGGCACAAAGGGATGGACATGCCTGTCCTGATGGATGATGCTCCCTAAGGAGATGGATGGTCTAAAGAAGTGAATTACCCAAGGATAGTGTCAACAAGCATGGAGGGCAGGGAAAGGGAGTGGGTAGGGTATATGAAGGAACCCACCCAGACTGAAGCACAGACAGCCAAGCTTCCTGGTTACTCTTATAGGTTCATAGGTGTTTACTAAGCTAACAATCACAAGGGCCTTGGGACCCACTACTGGCCTCAGCAATTCCATAGTAGTTCAGGGGGTATGAGGATTGCTGGTAGACTTGGCACAGACATGGGCACTGGGCACAAGGCTGGTAGGATGAGGTCCAAGGGGACCAAAAAAAAAAAAAGAAGACATATTAAATGTTTTTGGAACTGTTGAATAGGCAAGGGGTACACTACTACACCTATTTTTAAACACTATTTTTCTATTTCTCTGTAACAACAATGACTTTATTCTGATTCTTCTGATGATGTTCTAGTTACTGAATGAGCATATCTTTAAATATGCATCATATTGGTATGGTAAACAGATTTTTTCTTATACTTTTATTTGTAAAATAAAAAAAATCCATAATTTATTTTAGAAATGTACTGCATTCAGAGTAAACAGCTACGTACTTACATAATAAAGTACACTATACTTATTAAAAAAAAGAGTAATTAACTGCAGCTATACTTACCAGGGGAGGAAACAAAAATGAATCAATAAAATGCAGTTACCTTAACAAAAGCTCAACAGATTAAAATTCTAGATGAAATTATAATATCTGTAATTAATAGATCTGGTCATTTTCTTATATTCATATAATACAGCAGTCTATTAAACCAGCAAAATGAAGAGTCTGTGTATATGTGGTAAACCCTTGTAATGTATAGCTGGAAAAGAAAGGTAGGCATGCTCTAGCCTTGAGATGCAGTAAGCCTCAGCTCTGTAGAAAATTAATAATGAGCTATAATGTCTTACTGCTTCTGTAACAAGTAGGATGATATTGAATAATTATGAACGAATGACTACTGGTACAAGTTTATGTTTACCTGCATGTGAATCGTGTTTCTGCTTCACATTTGTCTGCACATTCAGTGTCACTGCTGACTAAGTAGAAAAATCGATTGGGAGAAATAATCCAGGCACCATCTGTTTTTTGATAATTATCTAGTACTCCACAATTCACTAGAGAAGAGAAACAGATAAGTTTACTTCATCATGTCTTTTCAAAGTATTTTAAAAGTCAAAATAGTATGCACAGAATGAGTACTATTTAAATCTGAATGTTTGTGTAGCATTTATAATCGCATGTGTTGGAAAACAAATAAGAAAAAGTTAGTTATAGAAACAACCCGTTCAGCATTATGAAATTTCAATGAAGATGAAATATGTAATTTTGGTGTAGCTTATTTATTCTTTTATATGCTTTTGTTTTTATTTCTTTTCTCACATAAATAAAATCGCTTTGGATTTCAATCTATGCTCCACTAAAGTATTTTGGTAACTTTCCTTATGTTGAACACTATCTCTGTCATTGTCACTTTCCTCCCATGTGAGTGATGGTGTGTGTGTGTGTTTGTTTTGTATGACTGGGTAAATGTGTCTGTGAGTATAAGCGGTTCAGGAGGGGTGGTGTGTGCATGTGCATGTGTGTGTGTGTGTGTGTGTGTGTGTGTGTGTGTGTTTGTGCAGTTCAGGAGGGGTGGTGTGTGCATGTGCGTGTGTGTTTGTGTGTGTGTGTGTGTGTGTGTGTGTGTGTGTGTGTGTGTGTGTGTGTGTGTGTGTGTGTGTGTGTGTGTGTGTGTGTGTGTGTGTGTGTTTGTGTGTTTGTGTAATGAAATTGTGAATATAAGTAAGTGTGAATGGGTGGATGGGTTAACTTGACTGCCACACTTTCACAAACCTATAGACTAAACAACAAAACCTAAAACAATGGGTGGGAGTGGGGGGCTCTAGTCACCAGGGATAACTTTAGATTGTCATGCCTTAATGGTATTGGGCCACGTAAAGTATTATCATGGACCTGATAAACAATGACATAGGAAACCTCCAGACATTGGACTTGACCCATTTTGGCTATGACAAGAACAGGTCATGCCTACTGAATCTGGTGGATGTCTTTGAGAAAATCAATGAGGCCATGAATGAGGGTAAAACAGTACACACCACATGCCAAGGCATTTGACACAGTTCCCCACTCAGGTATTATAAATAAACTCAGAAAACAGGGAATACACCCCTGTGTCACCAGATGGCTAGCCAATTGATCACGGACATGACACATGTGGTTAAAGTTGGTGAATCTGGATCCAGAAAGAGGCCAGTTACTAGTGGTATGCTACAGGGATCAACTCTGGGATCACTCCCATTCAGAATATACTTCTCTGAAGTCAAGGCTAATGTGAGAGGTCTCTGGATGATAAAGTTTGCCAATGACTGCAAGTTGGTGGCAATCGTTGAATTCCCCAACAAAGTAGCTATCCATCGTGAGGTTCTAGATCAGATAAATGATTGGTGTAGAACCATGGCCTTAAACTAAATATGATAACATGCATTATCATACACTTTCAGAAGTCAAATACCCCTGCAAATTGCAACATCAATAGCACACCCCTAAAAGTTGACTCAAAGGTGAGAGATCTAGGTATGCAGATAGATAGTTACCTGAACGTTGACTGCCATGTGTCCACAGTGGTGAGGAAGCCCTTCTATATTATATCACTGAGATATACCATATTTTATACCATTCTGGGAATTACCAACAGGTTTCAATCAATCAAATTAACCAAGGTTTTAGAAGAATTGACATAGCTTTGGAAGAATACTTTATTGATAACCGCATCACAGAAGAAGTATATAGGTTTCTAAAAGTGGATCATCCAGTGATGGCTTGCATAATAGGAATACCGAAAATTCATAAGTCTCTGACCAAACCACCCTTCAGACCCATCATCTCAGGTTCAAAGTCAAAAACATATAACATAGGAGTAACGATCGATAGATGGACGAAACATATTTATACACATGTACCATTCATCATCAAAGACTCATGGGATTTCTTGAGTAAACTCAGTCCTGACAAATGGACAGAACAATGTACATTCATCACCATTGATGTATGTGACTTATTTTCATGTATTCCTAAGGACGAGGGACTAGAGAGATTTGCCAGGAGTCTTAGAAAGTTTTCTACATTGACCTGGGATAAAATAAATCTAATCATGGATATGATGGGCTTAGTGTTGGATCACAATTATCTTACTTTCGAGGGTGAATTTTTCAGACAAATCAAGGGAGTTGCTATGGGCGCATCTTGTGCCCCCATATTTGCAAACTTGGTTATGTCTGATTGGGAGAATGAATTCATTACCAACTGTGCATTCTCCAGCTACATCACCTTCTATGTAAGATTTCTGGACGATATATTCATTCTGTGGAAGGGACCCAACGAGACAATACCACAATTTATTGAATACATCAACGAAACTACCAATTTTTGAAATTTACCTATGAAACAAATAACTCAGGTATTTCATATTTGGATGTGTTCATAGGATCCAATGAGGAAGGTTTTACATCCAAGATACATAGAAAAGCACATTCTCTAATGATTATCTATTTTTGGAAGTGAACATCCACCACACATTTTCAAAAATATTATGAAGGGACAGTGCATTAGATGTGCTAGAATGTCATCAACTAGAGAATTCATGGAAGGAGAAATGGTTCTGTTAGCAGATTTATTTGAAAGGAGAGGATATCCCAGCAACATGATTAGTGACACCATTGAATTTGTCAAATCCCAATGGGGAATAAAATACAAACCACTGCTAGGTCTTGATAAAGAGATTAACGCTAACTTGCAGAAAGCAAATATGGGTAGAGTGTGTGTTCTGACCTATACCCCTCACAGCACCAAGATTAAGGACATTATAAAGAAATATTGGGACATTATCACAGTATCAGATGTCAACAAAAATATACTGGGTGAGGAACCTAAGATAGTATACAAAACTGGTCCCAACATAAAAGATTACTGGAACATTCCAAGTTAGGGAAAGGCAGAAACAATAATAAAGACAAGGTTTTCACCAGAAAGTGCGGAAGATGCAAACAATGTACACATATAAACACCAACAGTGATATTGTTTTGAATGACATTAATCACAGTAAAATTAGGAGCATAGGTGGAAATTGCAGCACCAAGCACATAGTATATTTAGCTCTGTGCAAAAATGTCCAGCCTATTATATAGGCAAAACAGAAAGAGAGTTAAAGAAACGTATTTATGAGCATTATTATAAAATTAGGAAAATGGATAGTAAAATGCCTATACAGACACATCAAGGAATATGGTGAGGGACACACATTCTCCTTTATGATAATAGATGAGGTGAAGGAAATTCCTTTTGGAGGGGATTGGAAAACAAGACTGGCCTGTAAAGAAAGCAAGTGGCAGATTTTAACTGATTCCACCAGGAATCCAGGTATTAATGATTTTATTAGTATAAAACCATTTTTAATTCTTGATATATAATATTTTTATGGCTGCAATATTTGATGAAATGTAAGTACACATAGTGAATTTAATTCATGTTTTAGTATTTCAATCACAATACCATATGAATAATTATTTTTAGTGACTTTTAAAATTAATATTTATAATTATATATACATTTGTATTTACTTTTGGTATGTAGATACATAAATCACCAAGATTTATATGTTTTTTATATAGGTCCAATATAAGTTATGTTACAAATGGAGTACTGTTTCTTTAAATTGAGTAACAAAGTTTTGGCGCCAAAAACTGTTTTTAAATGAGTTAATTAAATGTTTTGCACTAGTTCTGATGAAGTCTGCGATGGTGCAGATGAAAGCGCTCAACTAGTGCTTAAGGAATGCTATCGTTGTAATAAAGGATTTATTTTCAGTCTACAGCCTTTTTTGCTTCCTATGAGTTTGAAACTTCTGAGTTTGTTTACATAGCAATTGTGCTAGTGCTTCATTTGCTTCCTGCAAGTCTGGAACTATCGAGTTTGCCAAGGGAAGCTTCTTGTGTTTTTCTAACTACAATGTATTGGATTGGGTTTTCTCTACCACAAGCTAAACGGATAGTCAGGACTTCCTGAGCAACCAGGCATTTGCTCTACTACATTTCATCAGCTTTTACAAACATTCTAAGGTACTTTTTTATGGTTGTTGTGGTCTCCCCACACAGACTGTTGTGAGTTGTGTTCAAGTTACTTTGCATCATTTGGAAGAGTTACAGGAATGTATATGCCTGGGATATAAACAGATTTAGTCCTACTTTACTTTTGAACTGCTAAACATCAGTGTGTAACAGTCTTTTTGTTACACTTTAGTTCAACATCTTGCCAATTCGGCGAAGCAGTGAGGTTTCTGTGGATTTAAAAGGAGTGTTTTTTCATCTTTTTTTCGTTCTGTTTTATCAGTGACATAATTCAAGTTTCATATATCCGTGTCATTTTTTTGAACTTTAGTAGCTATCCCAGCTACGGTCCACCACTAGTCTATCTGCAGGATCTGATTATATTTTATCAGTTGTTTGTTCTTGCACAACCTTAAACTAAATATGATAACATGCATTATCATACACTTTCAGAAGTCAAATACCCCTGCAAATTGCAACATCAATAGCACACCCCTAAAAGTTGACTCAAAGGTGAGAGATCTAGGTATGCAGATAGATAGTTACCTGAACGTTGACTGCCATGTGTCCACAGTGGTGAGGAAGCCCTTCTATATGCCACAACGTATAATTAAAGGTATGGCATCAAGATCCAAGGAAATTATAGTCCTGCTGTACTCAGCCCTAATTAGACAAATAATCGAGTACAATTCATCATTTGCCATGTACTTGACTATGCCCTTAAAACAGCTGGAGTGACCTCCGAGGTTCCTCACAAAGAAAATATAGGGTGTAAAGAACATGTCTTACACAGATGGATTAATAGCCTGTCCCAAACATGTCTTACACAGATAGATTAATAGCCCTATCCCGAACATGTCTTACGCATATAGATTAATAGCCCTATCCCTTTACTCTGTCTCCTACTGACTATTCATAGGTTCATAGATTCATACTAGGCTAACTGCCCTTGTGAGCCATTTTAAGCCTAGCCAGTTATCCCCTGTGAAATTCAAACCCTGTACATCGTGTTTGTAAGGCAAACACCTAAACCATAAGGCCACCCTTCCAACCCTAGGGGTAACCTATGTCTGACCTTTAAGACACTCACAAATCCAGCCCTGATGGAGCTGCTACACATTTGCAAGTGAAACTACATAAGGTACCCCTGCTCTAGGGATCTAAACTTAGTCAGTGACTCAAACAAAACATGATGGAGAGACAGATATGTGTCAGAGATTACCCTTTCTTGGAAAAATGATTCCTAGTCACATTAAGCAGAGCCCTTCCCTGGCCTTCTTCAAATGCAATTTGGATCAATGGATGAATAATCCCAAATTCACATCTAGGGTAGTGGCTATGCTCTTTATGGGCAGGAGCAATCTGTAAGATACTCAAGGCATAGGTAGAAATCTATGCCATCTTCTTGCCACTTCTTGCCATATATTGGATAAAATCGGGTTATATTCACTAGGCTTGTAAGGGCTTTTAAACCATTATCCTAGCAATATCGTATGAACCTATGCATGTACATGCCTTAATTCTTGGAGCTTTAATCCCAGGGCCTTCACAATAATTGGCCTCTGTACATCATGCCAATATAATAAAATAAATGAATTGAATTTGCCTGTGTTGTCAACAGTCATGCATGCCCTATGCATGTCTCCATAATGTTTTACATACTGCATATACCATCAACTGACTACCAGAAGGACAAAGTATTTTTTGTACTATATAAGTCAACAGGAAGTTCTGAAAATATAATAAGGCACCAATGCAACAGTAAAAACATCTGAGCATGGAATAGATGATATACCATTGCGATGCTTAGCTCTCCTTTTATTTTTTTTTTAACTTAAAAGTGAACATGTTAATGATGTGCATAAAGGTGTAATGCAAATTACTTCTTGGCCTTTAGGATAAACTGCTATATTGTGATATCTCACTGTTCTGAAAGCATCTCATTATATTTAATATTGGACATATACAGTAGGCAATTTTTTTATTTATTTACTTAACATTTGTCAACTGGGAAACTCTGACTTGGAACAAAGCCAATTTTCAGCAAAGGCCCAGGGAGAAATGCTCCAGATGCATGTCTTTATAATGTGGGAGGAAACTGGAGAAAACCCACATAAACACAGGGAGGACATGCAGACATCACACAGAAGGCATCCCAGCCGAGAATTGAACCAGAGAACCCCTTGCTGTGAGGCAACAACGCTACCGCTGCACCACTGCACCATCCGATCTTGTCAGTTTCATATCTACCATGCAAGCTGAAACTGAAATCAAAGTCAATGAAAATGTTTATTCCTACCCAATCCTAAGCCCAGATATTTACCCAAGTATTTGCCAACTTATTTCCATTTCTTTCCATTGAAAAATAATATTTGGTGGAAATGCTGTGCTTACTGTATTATCTCAGCTGCGTGATATCTATCTATATATATATATATATATATATATATATATATATATATATATATATATACATGGTTTACCATTGGAATGTTGGCGTACCATTGCACGGCTATGAAGGATTCGAACTACAGATGTTCAAATACTTCATATGTGTGCAGGTTAAATGAGCGAATATCATATTTGCGAATGGACTGTGCATTCACAAATATGAACGATCAAAGGGATGTACAGGGATTTCAGTACAGTGCGGTTAGAGAAATACATCCCTTTCATCACTGTAGTGCGATCTCGGAGATGGAATATATAGTTAGGGGGGTGCAGGGGGGCTTGCTCCCTGCATAATCTGGATGGTAGATGTGCTAGCTAGGGAGTAGTGGCAAGGGAGGCATTGCTGTTAAGTGCCAAAAATGTTGTGTCCAACATTTTCGGCATTAACAGCAGATTTTTGACATTAGGATGGTTAGTTTATGTGTACTTTTGACAAATTAGTTCGCTGTTAAGTACCTTTTTTTTTTACTTTTGAGATTTCAATAGTAAAGCTATATACATATGTAGTAAACATGTCTTACATTGCAGTAATGCACTGGTTGTTGGTATGCTCAAATAAGATTGCTGTCACACCTCAAGAATGCTGAACAAGGCAATACTGTGTTTCACAGTGAAATAATTTTGCAATAAAGACATTTTTATCCATGATAATTCATTTCAGCAATACAAATGCACACTCTTTTTTAATTTCCCCAAATCATTTGGGTTTCTAATACCATGATGGTAATGGACCACATTCCTATGTCAAAATATGATTAAAATTCTTGAAATAAGTATTGCTTCAATCTTGGATGTCATCCCGAACTGCTGTTCACAGCACCTGCAATATGCCCAGTAATGACTCATTCTGTAATGACTCACTTTTTTAATTTCTCCAAGTCTTTTGGATTTCTAATACCATGACAGGAATGGACCCCATTCTTAACTCAAAGTACGATTAAAGTTCATGAAATTAGTATTGTTTCAGTCTTTGATGTCAGCCAGAAGTGCTCTTCGCAGCACCCACTTTGTGCCCAGAAGTGATGCCTCCAGCAATTCATGCGAGATTACATGTTTGGTAACTGTCTAAATATGATTGTAGATTCTTTTTTATAAGACCCATTACTCCTACTACTATTGGAACTGTGGGTATCTTTCTTCCACATTGCTCTTGTTTCTGCCTGCAAATCCTGATATTTTATGACTTTGTGTCTCTCTGTACGCAAGACACTGTGGACACTGGGTGTGGTTATTTCAATGATCAATGCTACTTTTGTCTTCTTTCATGGACCACTATATCTGGTTTTCTAGCACCTATCTGTTGGTAATGGGTGGTCCCATGTGATATAATCTTCACCATTGAATATGATGCTTTGTGGTTCATGTTTCAAGTGTTTTTCAGCCACTTCAGTACCATAATGTTTGCACAATCCCCAGTACAACAGTCTTGTCACATTATTATGCCTTTCACTGTATAGTCCTTCTGCCATTAGTATGTCACAACCACCAGAGATGTGTGCCACTGTTTCCAATTTGGCTTTACAAAACCTACATGTGTCTGCTTCTCCCACATGTTCAATGGACTTTGTAAACCTACTTGTATGTAGCCCACTATCTTGGCCTGCCAATATTAACATTTCATCTCTTGGTTTGAATTTGCCTCTCCTTAACCATTCCTGTGTTTGATCCTGATCAACATGAGGTTCTTCCATATGTTTTCTATAATTGCAGCTATATTTATGTATTTTCCACATTTCTTGCCTTCTCATCTTATACTTCACTTTATGTTCTCTCTTTTTTTTTTTTTTTATTTGGCGCATTCAGTTGCTACCTGATTTTTATCTATTTTTGGTTTGATTTCCATTCCTGTTTGATGCTGATATGCTTCTGCTAGATTAAGCAGATAAGTCATTTTAGATTTATTCTCCTCATGTTTTTAAAGCTTTCATTATGGTTAGGTCTTGTGAGGTCATCAGATATGTGTGGAGTCCCATGACTGCAGATCTAGACATATAATCAGTTTCAACGAGGCCCATCCCTCCTTCAGAATGGGGAATATATAATCTTGCATTGATCTTTATAAATCATTTGGTGAGCATGAAGCATCCTTCTTGTTTTACTATCTAACTTAACACATATTGGGGCCAGTCAATCATTCCAAAACTATAAGTTAGGACATGAAGAACAAATTGGTTTATAGCTTGGATTTTGTTCCTAGATTTCAGTGCTATTTTCAGGATTATTTTAAGTCTTCTAAATTATTCCTTACCAAGACTGATTTGTATTTGTTCATGTTTTATTGTTGATCCTTCATCAATTCCTAAATATTTATACAGCTCCTCTTGCTCAATTTCTTTTGTATCACATTCTTGTCCCAAACTGATGTTTTCTTGATGCTGCAGTTTTCCTGCTTTAAAGGTTACTTTTGCACATTTATCAAGACCAAATTACATTCTTATATCATCTGAAAAAGGTTTGACAACTTGCATTTGTGCTTTCAGTTCCTCATCTGATGACCTATACAGTTCTAAATCATCAACAAAGAGAAAATGAGAAGTCTTTACACTTTGTTGTTTTCTAAGAGCCAAATTATAGCCATGCCCTAAGCTGTTAAGTAGACAGCTTAATGGGGTAAAGGCAAAACAGAATAACAGCAGTGACAGAGAGTCACCCTGGAACATCTCCCTTTGAATTTTTATACCTGGAATAACAATTTGTCCTTTGTCATGGCTTAATTGCAAAGTGGTCTGTCACTGTTTCACGGTCACTGTGATGCAATCTTTCAGTGTAGGGTGTATCTTACACATTTTTAAGCACTCTTTTTCTATGAATGTGGGATACTATCAAATGCTTTTTTATAGTCAATCCATGCCATACTTAGATTCTTCCCTTTTTAAAGTTCTCCACTATGACTTTATTTAACAACAAATGATCCATTGTTCCAAATGACTTTCTTTTATTGCCCTTTTGTTCTATTGCCATAATTGAGTTTTCTTCTAAATGACTATAAACTTTGTTGGCATCAATTCAAGTGTATAGATTATACGTCATCGGAAGGCAAGTTATTGGTCTATAATATTTAGGGCAGCTTGCTGTTTTTCCAGTTGTTAGCCAGGTTGGTGTCTGTTCAGGGTGTGCATATAAATAGTTCTTACTTATAGCTAAATCTTCATGCAAAGATGTTAATACTTTTAACCAGACGTTAGATACTGCATCTAGGGCTGGTGTTTTACAATTGGAGGCTTTTCTTAACTTTGTTTCAATCTCACTGGTTGTTACTTCATCCCATTTCATATCTTGCACCTTTAAACTTCTTATTCTTTCTTTTAAATTTTCTATCCATTTACCATTTTTGTTATGTTCCACAGGATCTTCATAAATGGTAATATCTATTTCTTCTTTTTTTGGTGGTCTTTCAATTCCATTTACCTTGTTTCCCAACTCTCTATAAAACTTTTTGGATCATCAATACATTGTTTATTTTGTACTTTTCCTTTATATTTATCTGTGTGTCTTCTAAGTTTTTCCACCTGTGCTGAGATTTTTAGCTTGTTATTTGCAATAGTGCATGATAGATCCTGTTCTGTTCAAATACTGCATATTGCTTTTATTACGTCTATCTTTCTTAGTATTTTTCTTGATCTGTTCCCTCTTCTATAGCCTTCTAACAGGGACACTTCTTGTCTTAATTGCTTTATAGTTTTTTCTGTTTGATATTTCCATGAAAGTATTCGATTTACCCATTTCCTTTCCCTCACTGTCCCGTGTTCTTGTGGTAGGACTTTATCAGTTATTAATTTAGCTGTACAATAATAGATCTTGTTTACTTCTGTTACATTGCATGGATCTCTATGGTCAGTCCTAAATATTGTGACTCCTTAAAGACTGCTCTAATGAGTCTACAAACCTTTTATTTCATCAGTTCCTTCTGTTATTATATGTTTATTTCAATACAGGAGAGGGTGGGGGAACCAGATGGTAACCATTTGAAATGTTGGGACACACTAAAGCACGTGCGGAAGGATGGAGACTGAATTGCCAAAAAATGGACTTAGTATAGCCCAAGATGGCCATTTCCTGGAATATTCCCTTTTCTTTGAGGTATGGCAATCTCCGGGTTGGTATATGTAAGTTTAGGAGGTGTGGGGGAATGCCCCCCCATATCAGGAAAAGAGCAGTGCTTGAGATCACTCTTCTCCTACGTGTTTGACCTTTTCTTTCTGTTTGTCAGCACTCAGCATTACCAGTGCCAACATTTCAATAGTCAACAAAATGTATATCATAATTCAGTGGGTGCAAGGCAGACATGCTCATTTTGAGCAAATCAAAAACATACATGCACACAGACGCACACACACACACACACACACACACACACACACACACACACACACACACACACACACACACACGCATAAACACACACGTAAATTGAAAAACATCAATTTACTTGCAACACCTAGAGCATAACTTTGGATTGGGCAAGTCACCAGGACCCATGGCTCTAACACAAGGAGAAAGATGGACGTCATAAAGAAGTCACCACAGCTAAAAAACAAACAGGAGAAATAAAAGTTGTGAAGCAATAATGCAAACTTGTGCACCACTGTGGATTTTTCTTCATCTAACACTATATAATTTTTCTCTGGTTCAGCTTGTCTAATTTGTCATAAATGCATAAGTTTGTTGGAGTCTATCCTCCTTACTATGTAAGTATGTAGAAAATGATTATTATTCTCCTATAGTTTTTAGAAATTCCCTTTTGTCAAAATTTACTAATTATGGACTTGCTTAGCAAGTAATGTATGCTTGGGTTCATCAAAAGTCCTGGTTTGTTTTGATGTAACACAATCATGTAGTAAACATGGAATATGCAGACTATGCTCCAAAATCAAGAGAAAAATAATATTGTTATAGTTAGGATTATATTTAAGAACTTAGTTTTAACATTGAGGATTATGATAAGGTCTCAGATCATAACCATTTCTTATGCGTTCGCAACATGGATAGCAATAAATTCATCTGAAGAGCAAAACTTGTGAGGAGAATTTTGACATCCATGCCAAGGACACATAATAAAGTTTATGAATGTAGTCCTTATCATAGTGCATGGAGCTTTATCTGCTCCATGTACTGTTAGTTTTAAAAAAAGAAAGAAAGAAAAAAAAAAGCATGAAGTGCTTAACCGGCTTTGAAAGTCGTAAAGCACTTAGCAAGCACTGTAGTATAGACAGCAGCAGACCTATCAGCTTTTTCTTTTAAGAATGGGGGTGGAGGGTAGCAGCAAAGAAAATTACAGTTTTTAAATATTTCTTTAATTCACTTAAAAAATCAGGAAGAATCAGGTTGTACATGTGATGTGCAGTTTCTGAACAAAAAGAAGTGTGCAATTGTATTGTGGCATGTCTGACTGCGTGTAAACATTAGTGACAGAACAAATTACTCAGGGATGGTTAAACAGTAAGGAGTGTTCCTAGCACAATACATGACCATAGCAGTGCTTAGGATATGTCTCTGTGTGTGTGTGTGTGTGTGTGTGTGTGTGTGTGTGTGTGTGTGTGTGTGTGTGTGTGTAAAACAGTTGTTACACACACACACTCCTAAGTGCTATTACAATTGGGTCCCAGGCTAAAGAAGCATGTTACAAGTTTATTTTTCCTGATACTGGAACATAATCATAGTGCTCCATGCACCACAAGTTTATTATGGGTAGGGTCTCATTTTTTATAACAAACTTCATATTGACTCACTCACTGCAGCCAAATCAGAATGCTAAAAGTTTTAAAAGCTACAGTGCACGCTGCCATACAAACATCAGCCAGAAGTGAAATATAATGCCAACCATAGAGACTTTATATTGCCACGTTTTATTAATTTATTTTGTTTGTTTGTTTGTCTGTTTGATTTCTTTCTTTCTTTCTTTCTTTCTTTCTTTATCAATGCATTTTTCAATCCTTCCTCTCTCTGTGCAGTTTATCTGCAGGCTATAAGGGCATTAATGCCCCTACTTGAAATATTTGTATGTATATACTTATTACGTATAATTATGATCACATCTCCAGTCATAACCATTTGTTATGTGTTCTCAAAATGGAGTTAAAAAAGTGTATCTCATGAGCTTTGCTTTCTGACATTTTTTTTTCAATGACACCATAAAAGCCTTTGAGCCTTTGAATCCCCATACCACTGGCTTCTAGAAGAAATAAACCTATGTCATCTAAATAAAACTGAATTGCAATGGTTCACGTGTTGCCTGTAACAAATAGCTAGTGTCCCAGTCTCTCTTCTGCCCTATTTCAATCAACGAAGGGTTTCCATAAGGACCAGGGCCTGGACCATTGCTTTCTTTTGCTTTCCAGCAGTACTAGTAACATTAATCTCCCTTAGAGAAATGAATTGCTTTATACAGTTGTATGACTATTTGGTAGTCTGACCACTTTGATAATATGGTCAGTTTAGCCTTCATAGAGACCTGATATCATACTTGGAATTGCAGAAGTAGCAGCCTGGCATAATGCCATTTGAAAAAAAAATGCATGCATTTTTATTTATTTTTTATTTGTATTTTACCATTGTTAAATGGATTGGTATATTGGTCCAAACACCCCTTTCAGGCATGGCCCAAACTAAATGGCTAGAAAAAGTAAAAAATATTTAACAAAAAATTTCATAGAGTTATCCAAGAGGAAGAACATCAATAAAAAAGAAAAAAGAATGCTAGAAAACAAATATAATAAATTTGTAGTAGATTATTGAGCACCTCACAGCAAGAGGTTCTCTGGTTCGATCCTCGGCTGGGGTGCCTTCTGTGCGGAGTCTGAATGTCTTCCCTGTGGTCGCGTGGGTTTCCTCCGGGTGCTCCGGTTTCCTCCCACATCCCAAAAACATACTGTAGGTGGATTGGACACTCTAAATTGGCTCTAGGTGTGTGTGCGTGTATGTGTGTGCCTTCTGTGGAAGGTTGGGCGCCGGGCTGGCAACTCAACACCGTACAACTCCACTGCCAATCATGAGTGGACAGGTGATCCGCTGTGGCGACCCCTAACCAGGAAAAGCCGAAAGAAGAAGAAGTAGTAGATTATTGAGCATGTAGCACCAATAAAGCAATGCAGATACTTATTTAATGAATACTGTACAAGAGACCATATCCTGCTCTGACGTACAGTGGTACTTTCTATCCTTTATTGAGGAAGCAATCACAAACACTTGCTCTCAAAGTTGGTCTTTTAACAATTGTGTAAATGTTCTTGGTCGTCACACTAAAAGGCCTCCACTGGACTGCTAAATCGTGTCTTCTACACCTACTGGTAGAGCTGTCACAACAATACAACTTTCCAAGTATTTAAATATCTTGCTAAATGTGGCAGTGAGCTGCACAGCATAAGTACAAAAAATAATATGCAACACTCATGTCTATAGGTCCATAGTTACGTACCAGGCTACTAGAGGTTCATAAGCAATTACAAAGCTAACAGGCCTAGCAGATATTTTCAAGGCTAGATAAATTTCCCATTTGTAAATTACAGACTAAATTACTGGGTCTACTGCATTTCATTGAAGAACCAGATTCTCAAAATCCATATGGACAAAACTTTAGTTCTTTGAACCAATCTGACTGAGGTCGGGGTGCAGTGAGGATAGAGGAATTTGTTCTTTTCAACACTGTAGTGCGATCTCAAACTTGATGTAAATAAATTAGCAAGGGGTGTGCCGGCTGCAGGGTGTCTTGTCCACTGCAAAAACTCTGTGTTGTTTGTTGGTGTTGTATGACTTTATATAGTTTATCGACTAACTAAATTATCAACCATATGTTCTCAACCATATGGGTTTCGACAGCCTGGTTCTTCAATAAAATGAAATAGATCTAAATTACCAAAGAACATACAGATGTGCTTAGGTGGAAGAGCATTTACAAGAACCACTTTCCACTAGGACCATAAGTACCACTCCAGTGGTAAATGTCCAGTTCTCCATCCATTGGGAGAGGTTGCATTTGAATAGAGTAAGGGATGAACTCTGCATCACATAGATGGGAAGCCTGTTCCAGAGAATGGCTGGTTTCTGAGACAACAGGTACGGTTATGACTATGTCATAGTCAATGTTGGTGTGAATGACTTGAGGTGTACCTCTCTGGACTATTGAGATCGCTGAATATGTGTCACAGGCAGGTATGTCCCTAGCCTTAAGCAGCATCCTACCATCACCCAGAATGATGCCTCAATAAAAACAGAAAATGATCAACTTTAACAATTGGCTTAGTTTCTGGTGTCATTCAAAGGGGTTCCAGTACCTGACAGCCAGGGAGGACATGACTGACAGACCACGATGCTTTGCCAGAGATGGCCTTCCTCTGTCTCCCTGGGCTTCAGGCTCTTGCCTCCCCCATAGTGCCTTGTTTATGCAAAGTCATGAGGATCAACGTGAAAAATTCTTCTAAACAAAATTTAAAGGTCATTCTGCTAAATGCAAGGGGTCTTAACATGAAACTGCATTCATTGCAAGCATTCCATGCCCTGGAAGATGCTGACATTTGTGCAGTCACTGAAACCTGGTTCAAAGCTGCGGAGAGCACCCCAGCCTTACCAGGTTACTTGTCCTACCATACTTTCAGACCCCCAAACAGAGGGCTACAAAGCCAAAGGAGGTGGAGTTTCAATATTTATCAAAGACATACACACCTCCAGGCTGGTCAAACAGTATGATACACAGGAGACACTCCAGGTGCAGTTAACTGTTGACAAAACACCTGTTCAAATCATAGCTAGCTACAGCCCCCCAACCATGACTCAGTAGGCCCACTCCACCTATCTGGACTTACTTGAATCCGTAAAGATTCAACCCTCTACCCTGATCCTGAGCAATCCCAACCATAGAGTGGAAGACCTATTCTAGCTCAAACATGTACGCCGAGATTCCTAGACTTTTTCAATGCCAATGCATTGGATCAGCCAGACGACTTCCCCACAAGAGGTCAAAATATCCTGGACCTGGTACTAACCAACATGAGTAGCCACTATAGCACCCCTACAGTGTCATCCTCCGTAGTAAGATCAGAACATAAAGCAATCACTTTCAAAGTCACCATCTCTCCTGACCCCCCCCCCTCCCATTGCCAGGGTCGAGCAAAAAACGTTTCCAAATCTGACTACAACCTCCTGAGAGCAGCTATAAGCATCTTCACAGCCACCATCCCTTTAGATGGAACAAGCACTAATGTCCAAGCCTACACCAAAAAACTATATGAGCACCTATATAGCTGCATGGACTCAGCAATACCTGACAGGACAAAATTAACTTCCTCAAGGAAGAGTAAACCTGTCTGGTGGATAGCAGTAATAAACAAACTCTAAAATAAAAGGAAAAAATTGCTGTCCAGGACCAAGAAAGAGTAGGTGCCAAGTTGGAAGAAATCTCTCCTTTGTCTGAACAAGTAAATAAGATCACTGATGAAATCCTCTAAGGCTAACTTTGAGTCCGAATTGGCCACATTCACTAAGGACAATCACAAGGCCTTCTTCGCATAAGTCCACAGTCTCAGAGGTAACTCCCAAATCTAAATTGGTTGTCAAGAATACCACATACACAAACACCATAGATATAGCCAACCTGCTAGCAGACAAGTTCAGTGAAAACTTCACCCCCTTGTCCTCCCCATCTGTAAACAAGGATATCCGCAGCACCTGCCCCCCCTCCCCTCATCACCAGGGAGCAGGTCATTAATGCTCTCTCAAAGGCAAAAAATATAGCCTATATGATGGGTTTTTACAGTCTATGTATTACAGCTACCACAGCATTCTTCTAGGATGTTGGTGCTTTCCCTCCTGTTAAGACCCCTAGCATTTAACAGAATGACCTTTAAATTTTATTTAGAAGAATTTTTCACGTTGGTAATTTTATCCTCATGACTTTGCCTAAACAAGGCAGTATGGGGGAGGCAAGAGCCTGAAGCCCAGGGAGACAGAGTTAGGCCATCTCTGGCAAAGCATCATGGTCTGTCAATCATGTCCTTCCAACATCCCTGGCTGTGTCTGACATGAACTCAGTCAGGAGCTCTCAGCACCAATAGGCACCCTATTCAACTAAAGCCTGTACACCAGCTTCGACCCAGCAGAATGGAGGATAGCCACTGTCATCCCTCTACGCAAAGGTGGAACATCCACTGATCCATGCAATTATAGGCCGATTAGCCTAACTAGCCATGGAATGCATTATCATGGACCTTATAAACAAGGACATTGACAAGGACATTGGCAACCTTCATACACTTGATCCCACACAGTTTGGTTTTGTCAAAGGGAGATCATGCCTGTCAAACTTGGTCTCCTTCTTCAAAACAGTCACCAAAGCCATGGATGAGGGGAAGACAGTGCACACTGCCTACCTTGACCTAGCCAAAGCTTTTGACACTATTCCCCACTTGGGCATAATAGATAAACTCTCCCAGCTAGGCATCAACCTCTATGTTACCAAATGGGTAGCTAAATGGCTCACTGATAGAACCCACTCAGTCAAAATAGGGGAAGCCACCTCTGGTAGTAAATCCATTACAAATGGCATACCCCAAGGGTTGGTCTTGGGTTCTCTACTGTTTGGGATATACTTTTCTGAGGTGCAAACCAAAACCAGTGTTCTGTTGCTGACCAAGTTTGCCAATGACTGCAAGCTGGGCCCTGTCATAAATTCCCCTAGTGATGTGAACATCTTCCAAGAGGGCCTTACCCAAACTAATGACTGGTGCCAGAAGCATGGCTTCAAACTTAATGCCAAGAAATGCGTCATTATCCTCTTTGGGGAAAATGGCATCCCCACTAATTATCACATTAATAACAACATACTAAACATGCAATCAGTTGTGAGGGACTTGGGCACCCAGATTGATTGCAACCTGACTTTCGACCACTATGTTGCCTCCATTGAATGGAAGGCTTTCTACATGGCCCACCTCATAAGTAAGGGTATTTCATCCAGGAACAAGGAGGTCATAACATCCCTGTACTCCTCCCTTATCAGACTCATTATTGAGTACAATGTCCCCTTTCAGCATGTACCTTGCCAAGTACATGCGGCAGTTGGAGAGACCACAGAGGTTCCTGACCAGGAAAATCCAAGGTCTCAAACACCTGTCCTATACAGATAGGCTAAAAGCCCTGTCCGTCTACTCAGTCTTGGACAGACTGCTCAGAAGTGACCTGTGTCTGGCATACAAGGCCATCTCAGACTCAGCCTTGATGGAGTTGCTGCATATCCGTAAGTTAAACTCCACTCGCACAACCTGCACACAAGGCCTCAACCTGGTCTGTAACATTAATAGAACTTGTTGGCGGAATAGATTTGTGTCCCTACTACTCCCCTTTCGTTGGAATAGACTCTCTCTCCGTGTCGAGCAGAGTACCTCACTAGCCCTCTTTAAGAGGAACCTGGACGACTGGATGGGAAACAGAAATTATACCCCTGGGATCCCACCTGTGACCCTGCTGGAAAGGGAAAACAGGTGCTGACTTTCTGGGAACATTGGCCTATATTGGCCTCTGGGCCAATAGCCTAGTATCGTCCTATGAACCTATACCTGAAACTTCAACATGGACTATTTACGTTGATGATGGGATAAAGGTTTCCTGATTGAGTATTTCTAATCCTTTTAGACTTGTGAATGTGCAGCAAGCCCATGAGAAATGGATCAGATGATGCCTTGTAAGCCAGGTATAGATCACCTCTCAGTAGTCTGTAGGAAACTGAGCAAAAGATAAGACTTTGAGGTGATCTGAGAATTCCTTGTTGCTTATGCCTTGTATTCTTCTTGTGAAGAATCTCTGGGGGTGCTTCAGTTGTTACATATGTCTGATGAGGTGCATACCGAAGGGGGCATTGTACTCAATGATTGGTCTAATGAAGGTCGAATACAGAGGAACAATGACATCTTTGGACCTGAATGCCATACATTTGCTTATAAGTTGCATGATATAGAATGATCTCCTTACAAAAGTAAAAATTATTTCATTAGAAAAGTAGACACATAATGGTCAATGTTCAAGTCACCACATATGTTCTAATGCCCCTAACTTCTTGATCTACTGGGTCTACTCTTAGGGGGTATATTGTCTATGTAGTAATTCCCAATGGTGGCCAATTTTCCAAGAGATACAATTAAGCATTTTTTGGCACTCAACTTCAGATAATGGTTCTGGCACCAGTTATTAGTTTGCGATACGCCCTCTTGGAGACTATTAGTGTCCTTAGGGGGGTTCTGTGATTGCACAAAATTTCAAAATCATCCACAAAAATGGGCAACCAGAAATCTTTAACATTACCTTTGACTTCCAAAAAGTAGATGCTAAAAAGGACCATCTTTCAAACTGAGCCCTGAGGGACACTGTTATTGACTGACATGTTTATGGTGGTAGAATCCCATATCTTGACTTCCTAGGTCCTTAAGCCACTTGACTATCCAATGGTGCCATACAGGTTTTCTCCTAGTTCATGAGTTTGCCTACAAAGTCCAAATAGGTACTAGTGTTGAATGCTTTGGCCAGGTCAAAATAGGCCATGTGTACTATTTTGCCCTCATCCATTACACTGGTTATCATCATCAGCATCCTTTTTTCCCATTTTATACATGGGGTCGGGAAATCATGCTAACTGTCACCATCTCTCGACTGAATGCTACACTACTGCCTTCTTCGAACATCATGTCTGACTATCGCAAATCTTTCACACAATCCATTCACCACTTTGCTGAATGTAGTAGTATTGGTCACACCAGTGTCTTATACACCTTACTTTTCAGCTTCTTTGGCATTCTTCTGTCATGAGACTATACCTGACACACTATGCCAGTTGGCTGCAGCCCCTCTGATTCTAGCTTTGACCTCTTCATTCAGACTTCCCTTCTCCTCAACCTCCCCTCCCAGATACTTGAAGCTATTTACCTGTTCTACTATCTTCCATCCTATCTCAATTCTCAGCTTCTTCTGATTTCCCCAGTTTGCTGCCATTACCACTGTCTAATCTGTGCTTGGTTTCATCCCATATGCCATCAGTTTTGCATTCCATTGCTCTGCACTTTGCTGGAGTTCTTGCTTAGAGTCTGCCTGTAATGTCACATCATCTCCATACAGTAACTTTGTTGATCTTTCCCCTCCAACCTGTTTGCTAATGTAGTCCATCACCAGTATGAACAGCAGTGGGCTCAGAGCTGAACCTGGTGTACACCCACTCCCACTGAGAACCCCTCTGTAAGGCCGAACACTGTTTGTATTTGAGTCATTGGGTCCTTGTACATATCCTGCACTAATTCTACCAATGTTTATGGGACTTCAAACCACTGCGGTACTGCTGAGATCAGCTTTCTTGGGACCTCGTCATATGCTTTCATCAAGTCTAGGAATGCCCAGTTGGACTCTTTCATAGGTTCATAGGTTCATAGGTTCATACTAGGCTATCTGCCCAAGGGCATTTATAAGCCTAGCCCATAGTTATTTGGCTTTCGCCACCCCTTTAGTTTGAATAAAACTATGCCTATTATTTTGCTGTGCCTCTGTCAAGCAGTGACACTGAAGTAATCCCTGGGGTATATCTGCGATCCCCCATCCATTGGTCAAGATTCTTCTTGAACAAGGCCAGCGAGGTGCTCTGCCTCACATGTACCGGGATTTTGTTCCACAGCATAGGGAGTCTCTGGATGATGAATCTGTCCCTCCAGCATGTTCTATTAATAACCGTGTCAAGGTTTAAGTCTCCCACCCTTGTGGTTCTGAGGGATCTAGATTTTTGGAGGTGAAGCATATTCATCAAATCAGGGTTTGACATGGCCTTATATGTCAGGCACAGGTCACCTCTGAGCAAGCGGTATGAGACTGAATAGAGCTGGAGTTCTTTCAGTCGGGCAGCATAAGACATATTTTTGAGACCCTTTATCCTTTTGGTGAGGAACTTTTGGGGCCTTTCCAGCTGCTGCAGGTGTCTGGTCAGATACATTCCGAATGGGGCATTGTACTCAATCATAGGTCTAATGAGTGATGAGTACAGGGGGCGATGACCTCCCTTGATCTAGATGTGAATCCCTTCATGATCAGGTGGGCAATGTAGAAGGTTTTCCTAACTACTTTAGCAACATGAGTGTCAAACGAAGGGCTACTGTCAACCTGGGTCCCCAGATCCCTGATGACTTCTTCTGTGCTCAGTGGATTGCCACCTATATGGTAGCTAGGGGTAACCTTGTTTTTCCCGAAGTGTATGACTATGCATTTCTTGGCATTTAACTTTAGGCCATGGCTCTGGCACCAGTTATCCGTTTCTGTGAGGCCCTTCTGAAGGATATCTGTGTCAGATGTGTTTTTGACTATGGTGCCCAGTTTGCAGTCATCTGCAAACTTTGTCAGCCATAACCCTCCTGTGTTTGCTTGTACTTCAGAAAAGTAGATGCCGAACAAGAGTGGACCCAGGACTGAGCCCTGTGGGACACCACTTGTGACAGGCTTTGAGTCTGACATGGCTCCAGCAACTCTGACCCTGTGGGTTCTGTCACTTAGCCAGTTTGCAACCCATCTTGTAATGTATGGGTTTACATTCAAGCTGATGAGTTTTTTGATGATACCTGAGTGGGGTATTGTGTCGAAGGCCTTTGCCAGGTCAAGATAGGCTGTATGGACTGCCTTTCCCTCATCAATGGCCTTGGTGACTGTCTCGAAAAAGTCAACCAAGTTTAAAAGGCATGATCTGCCTTTGACAAAGCCAAACTGGGTTGGATCCAAAGTCTGCAAGTTCCCTATGTCTTTATTTATGAGTTCCATTATGATCCTCTCCATGGCTTTGCCATCTCTAGCTTCTTCTCAACTATCTGTCTTACTGCAAACCTCGAGTCAGTTGTGCTGCATCCTGATCTGAAACCAAACTGCTCATCTCCCATCTTACATTCTACTACTCTGCATATCTGTTTATCAATCACCCTCTCTAGAAATTTCATGCAATGTGACAGGAGTTTGCTTCCTCTGTACTCCTCACAGTTGTGGATGTCCCCTTTGTTCTTGTACTCTAGCACAAGTATGCTTGTTGTCCAGTCATTGGGGATACACCTTTCTCTCCACACTGCTATGAGTACCATCAGGAACCATTTCTCCCATATCTCACCCCGCATCTTTTAATATATGCTGTGACGTCATCTGAGACTGCTGCTTTCCCTGACTTCATTTTCCTTAGTACTGTCATTAGTTCTTTGAGGGTGGGCTCCTCTTCTTCTCTCATCGTAGGCTGCTTCTGGGGTAGTACAGCTTCTGTGGGGTTTTCTTCATTCAGAAGCTGCTGAGTCACTTTCCAGAAGTTGGTAGAGTGCCTCTGATGTCCTATTCTTTGCTATTGGAACTACTTTCTTAGCTTCTTTGTTAGCTGACCAGTATTCCTTCCTAGCCTGGTCGGTCTTTTCTATCTCCCACTTTTTCCTGCACTTTTTCTTTCTTTTGATGACTTCCTGGACTTTGCATTCCACCACCAGCTTTCCTTATGTACCTTATTTCCATACCTGTTCAGCCATGTATCTGTTTTGTAGTTCTCACACATGCTGTTTTGAGGTGCTGCCATTCTTTTTCAACTCCACCTATTTCCTTTCCTTTTTGGTGTGCTAGAACCCTGAGTAATTCCTTGAACTATTGCATTTTCTCTCCATTCAACTTCCAGGTCTTCATTCTGATCTCTGTTGACCTTAGAGCCTTTTCTGACCACTGCTTGCAGCTGATTGTGGCAACCAGTGGCTTATGCTGTGGAATGACTGTTTCACTTGGGATAATTTTGCAAGTATTGATTCTTCATCAGTGCCTTTTCCTTACTAGCAGGAAGTATACCTGAGTTGCATGTTGGCCACTCTTGTATGTGATCTTGTGACTATCTCTTTCTGAACTATGTGTTGGTTACTATCAAGCCATTTGCTAGGCAGAAGTCTAGAATAGGCTCTCCTTCTTTACTTCTGTTGCCTCACCCATGTGGACCCAGGCAGTCCTTGTATCCTATTATGTCTGTCCCGATATGTGCATTCAAGTCACCCTTTATCAACACCAATTGATGTTGTCCTGCTTTAATTAAGTGCCCTATCATAAATCTGGAGTCTGATTGCCATGAGTCTGTCACTAATTCTGATGATATCCCTGGCTACCATCGGAAGCCTCTCTCTCACCACAATTGTAACACCATTTCTATCCTGTCCCCCTCCTGAGTACTGGATCCCAAGCCAAGTAGTTTTGCACTATCATTCCATCTTATGTC
This sequence comes from Protopterus annectens, assembly GCF_019279795.1. Classification (NCBI taxonomy): domain Eukaryota; kingdom Metazoa; phylum Chordata; order Ceratodontiformes; family Protopteridae; genus Protopterus; species Protopterus annectens. The sequence continues at coordinate 1,529,754,370 of NC_056725.1, read as the reverse complement.
TTGGATAAAGAGGATGTTCATCCTGATCCATATCATGTCATCTACTTCCAAGCTTTATCTCGTCAGTGAACCCACATTAAGTGTAGCAGTTCTTAGCTCATGTTTGGCAGGTTGATTGGTTTTACATCCAGCTTTCATTTAACAGAGCTATCCCACGTAACACAGGCTGGGCAACCAGATACTGGCCGGCCATTGGCTTATTGACCCAGGGCTGCTGGGCTTTTATGGCGGGCATACACTGGCCAATAGGGGCACATACATACCTCCCACCATTAGTATGGGTCCCTGGTGTAAGTTGAGTAGGCTGGGTCCTCAACCCACTTATCACCTGTAACTACCCATGCCCATTTGGCGACATTAGTCAACATGACCGAATCAGCTAGAGCCATATTTTACGCCATTGAGTGGCTACACTGCCATGGAGCGCAGTTTGTGATCCATGTTCTCCTGTCTTGAGGATACTGTGCACCACAGTAGATGCTCCAAAGTGGTTGGTCTGTATAACTCTTCCCCCTATAGGACACCATATAGAGTCTGTGCTGGTGCCCACAGCTCCATTCATTGATGTGTTTCAGATGGAAACACTCAGCATGTGACCTTCTCTAAAAAATTCCACCAGGCTGAGTAGGCACAATCTGCCTTTAACAAGTAGAAACTGCATTGAATCCAGTAAGTGAAGGTTTCCTATGTCTTTACTTATAGCAATAAGGATAATTCTTTCCACAGCTTTGCATAAGAGACTATTTAGACTTATGGGTCTGTAGTCACTTGGGTCAGTAGATGACCCACCTTTGTACAGAGGGATAATCATTGCAGTCCTCCATACACTAGGCATGATGCCAGTTTGGAGAGTAAGGCTGAGCAATGATTTTAGACAGCTTAACAGGCCATGTTTCAGTCAATTCAGAAGGTATCCTGTGATAGTATCAGGACACCTATGTGCAGTATTTTTGCCTTGAATACAGAATTGAGGATTTGTTTTCTGATGATAGTCAGGGAGTTACGTTTGAGGGTATACCTTGTGAGGTGAAGATGGGATTGTGGGGTGAAACTGGTGCTCAGTTTATCAGCCAGTAGGTTTACTATAGCCTCTGGTTCTGTATATGTGTGTCAATTTACAATTATTTAAAACAGTGCTATTACCTTTGAGATAACAAACAAGCTGAAGAGGGTCCTGTGATTGTCTTTTGTCTGTGAGGTTATGTTTACCTCAAATTTGGCTTTGCTGGACTTGGCAACACTCCAATTTTGTTTATTTCGCTTGATGATGCAATTCTTGCCATTTTCCTCATTGCACTCACTAGTTTTGACCATGATTTTCTTCCATTACAACGTCTTGATATTTGGAGTCTGTTGGGGTGGCTTGTCCTTTGGGTTAGTCCTGCACTTGATCTGGGTGGGTATAGCTGCCTCATTGCAGAGGTTTACATGATGTTATAGGGTTTCTGTCAATATTTTCATTGTTCTTGCTGTATGGAAGGAGGCTTGAAAATTTAAATCTAGAGGTAACCTCACCCTATGCCCATACAACAACTCAAAGGGTGAAACACCTGTGGATTCCTGGGGAACTTCTCTGTAAGCACACAACAGATGGGGCAAATATTTGTCCCAATCCCTCTTAAACTGAACTGCAAATGTCTGTAGCATCCTCTTGAATGTAAAGTTTAACCTCTCAACAAAACCATTAGTTTGGGGGTGGTAGGGGGTGGTCATCAGGTGCTTCACCCCACAGTGCTTCCACAGACAAGCCAGCAGGTCTGACATGAAACTGGCACATCTGTCAGTCAGTATTTCTTTGGGAACCTACCCTGCTTAAAATCTCTAACAAAGTATTTGCCACCTTTTCTGCCTCAGTGGAGGACCGAGCCACTGCATCAGGGTATCTGGTAGCATAATCTAGTACCAATAGGATGTACTTTTTCCCTGTGGAACTTGGGGTACTCAGAGGCCCCACAATATCCATAGCTACCCACTGAAATGGCTCCTCAATCACAGACAGAGGCATTAAAGGAGCTTTCACCTTGTGTCCTGCCTTGCCTAACTTTTGGCACTGCTCACAGGTCCTACAGTACCCTGTTACATCTCTGGAAATCCCAGGCCAATAGAAGTTCTGCATAATACATCTCTTGGTATTTTTTATGACCATATGACCTGCAAAGGGAATATCACGGGCTATGGCTAGAAGTGCCAGATGGTAGGCTCTGGGCACTACCAACTGCTGTATTCTCTCACCCTCTAGCCCTCCCTCAGGGGTCCACTGCCTATACAGTAACTCTTTGTCCTAGTATACAGATTCCCCATTCCCTTGATAATCATGTGCCTTACTAGCTAACTCCCACAGGCCTTTTAATGTAGGGTCTGAGAGCTCAGCCTGTTTCAACTCTCTCTTTGTAAACCTTCCCATCTCCCATTCCACAGGAAGTCTGGTATCATCTGACAGCGGTGCCTCACTGTCAGTCTGGGTACTACTACTCACCTCTGCCCTTACAGTCACTCTGTCCAAGGGAAAATCAGTACCCACAAGCAGCTGTGGCTCGCCTTCAGTCTCACTGCTACAGGGTAGCTCCCTCCCTGAAGTAACCACCTCACCAGTTCTGGCTGCAAATGTATGGTCTGTCTGGGTCCCCCAGGCTTCCAGACCCACATGCTTGTCTCCAAGCCTGACTACATGTAACTGCATGAACACATGGTGCTGCATTATCAAAACCATTCCCTATCAGGGCATCTACAGGGATAACCTCAAACACACCTACTTGCTGGCTTCCTTTTCCACCCTCCAAGTCAAGGTAAACCCTAGTCAAAGGTATTTGGAATGGGGTCCCTCCCAAAGCTCTTACTGGAATAGACTGCCCAAGCAAGTAGTGCTCCTCTGTAACCATTGCAGCCTTTATAATGGTTAGGTCAGAGGCTTTGTCTCTCTTAGCCATGGCCTCTTTCCCATTCACTAAGATAGAATAGTTTGGTACCCTAGTTGTCTCAAGACAATCGCCTGCTGGCATTCTGTCATTTCCACTTACTGGCTCTCCCACCTTTTGTTTGACACCTTGCCTCCATGGGCATCTATATGCTACATGGCCCCACTGGTTGCATTTAAAAAAATTAACCCTAGGTCCTGGATGTGTACCTGGACTAGTGGCTTCCTCTGCTACTGACAGACTCTGTTGGGGCAGTCTAGGCTGCCCACCATGGTTCCCTTAGATGCATGAGCAGCACTGGTTGTCCCTTTCCTGTGCAGTGATACCCAGCTTGCTAGGTATAGGTCTCCTCTCTTCCCTAACTCATGTACAGTAAGGAATTGTCTATCAGCTAACCACATTCTCATGTCCTCAGGCAAAGTGCTAAGGGCTTGTTCCCTCACCAAAAGATCTGCCAGCCCTTCAGAAGTGGTGACCTGACATCCACTCACCCACCTATGAAAATGAGTGCTTAGTTCAGCAACATATTCACGCACACTTTTATCTGCCTTGCATCTATGCTCACAAAACTCTTTCCTTTAAGCTTCAGGTGCTAACTTGAAAAATTCTAGCAAACAATTCTTTTACAACATTATAATTTAGCAGTCATTATCAGACAGTTTGGAAAGAACAGTTACAGCTTTACCATGGAGTAAGGGGGTTAGGAACCTTACCCAGAGCCCTTGGTCAACATCATACACTTTACATACCCTCTTAAACATGTGAATGAAACTATCAAAATTATCCCTCTCTGTAAATTGTGGAAGAAATTTACTGATCTTTGTTGCTTCTGGGGTTTGGTCACTCCCATCCCCATTACCTCCAAGACTCTGGTGAAGAGTCAACATCTTCTTTTCATGTTGCCTCTGCCTCTCCTTCTCCTCAGCTTCCAGGCATAGCAGTTTCTCATTTTCCTCAGTTTCTAGATACCTCAGTCTCTTTGCTGCTTCTATTTCCAAACACTTGGCCTCCAACTCAAGTCTCTTTATCTCCAGATGGATTTTGAAGTCCTCTGTGGAAAGGTTGAGCTGTCCATTCTCTGGGAGTTATACATCCCCACAGCCAGTCTGATTGTCCTCCTGGTTGCTATTCTCTGATGCAGCTGTGACTAAAGCTGCAATCATGTCTGCCTTAGTCAGGTTGGCATGCACCGTACTTTAACCTGACACATCTCAGCCAACTGTCTCCTTGTTCGCTTGTCATACTCCTCTGCTGACATGCTTGCCTGCTCTCCCTGACTAACTAAGCTAACAAAAAAAATAAACAATTGTGATATGAACTCTGAATGTTCAATGCATGGCTGATTTAGAGTACAAAAGCACCTTCGGTGATCACTGTACACAAGCTACAGGAATTCAATATCCGCAGCACTACAAGCTGATTTAATATGTGATGTGGCTAACTCACTATTATCACCCAATTAATATTTGATGTGGATATCCCACCACTGCCACCAATTAATATGTGATGCCCCTGCATTGGCCCAGTAATCAAGGAGCCTCAATCCTCACCACTAACATCAGTGAGGGACGTGCACATTGGGAGGATGACAAGTACACACACAGTAAAGTACAATTTCCCTTAACAGCACACAGAGGTCACAGTCAGTCTGGGGTTGGTTTCTCCCTCTCTCTCCAGATCCCCAATAAGACACCCCACTGGCACAGCTATAGGGCTAAGATCTCAGCCATGTGGTAGAGCCAAAACCTTCAGCATCCTTTCTGTCCAGCCAGTGCTTCGTGTCCCTACCCAAGTAGCTGACACACACACACACACACACACACACACACACACACACACACACACACACACACACTTTGAGATTTGATTTATATACAAATACACAGACACTCCTGGGGAAGGTTGGTACAGGTTCACTAACTATACTCCCTTCTGCCCAGACTATAAAGTAGTAATCACTGCCACCAACCAGCTCTTTATCAGCTACTATAAGGCCCTTCCCAAAGGGTAACCAATTCTACTGTGCAGTGTTACTATTATCCAAATGGTAAATGTGACCAAACTAAGGCTATTCAAGAGTGGCCTGTACAGTGTTAATAAATAGAAAGTTCACCCCATTGTTTACTGCAGTGGCTCTACTTGATATAGCACTAGGAACTAATGCCGGGCAGCACAATGCCAGGACACTTCAATAGCCTAGGCTTGTGAAGGTTTCTGGGCCATTAGTCTAGTACACACCTATGAACCTAAATACATATGCAGGTACCCTAAGAGCTTAAATATCTCTAAACAAACTAGCCACAATTAAGAGGTTTAAATATATTTAATAATAAATAATAAAACCACAAGACAATACTCAATAACTCAATACAGTGACAACAGAATTCAGAATCACAGGAAATATTTTAAAACAACTTTGCAGGACAGTCTCACATAAATACATAAAATATCTAGACTAATCTTACTATTTTCCTAATTATCTCTAAGATACTATGATCTAAGTCTTACTTACAGAGCAAGGCAAATACAAGTGCTGAATGGATGTTTATAGGTCCAAGACAATATACAAAATGCAAAGACTTTCTCTCTGAGATAGATTTAAATTAATATCAAACATTTCTGCTGGGTTATCTCAGATTATATCATTCTTGTCACCTCTGCGTTTAGTTTGTGGGCTAATGGAAACTTAAAATGTATCACCCCTGTGGCAGAAATACTTATCTGTTAGAAGCTTGCCTGGAACTGGAAGCTGTAAAATAGTTACACACTTTTACCTCTGAAACCTGTAATCATTTCAGTTTCAATACAATAGAAATAATTTCTAGCAGCAAACATTCTGTCTTCTATCTGGGGTAAACACAATCGTAAAACTCTTTACTTGTCAACGTATTTTCTTAGAGTTTTGCAAGTTAACCCTGTTCTTTTCCAGTAGGGTACACTGTGGTTACATTCTTGAAGCTTCAGCACATAACATACAGTGTTCTTACATTTGTAGGACAAACCTACAAATCATATTACTATTCATAAATGACACAGAATTATTTACAAAATTCTAGCTAGCTGGGCTGGCAGCCTTCACACAGAGTAATTCCCATTTATTTATGTATGTGATATGGGTACCCTGGGTTGTAGACAGGGGCATTTAGCTTGCTGTGAAATGGCATGGGATTTTGCTCATACTGAGTTAGACACAGAGAAGCTCAAGTGCATAAGATTTCTTGAACAGCCTTGAGTTGTAACTCTTTTTAATGAATAGTGAAACACCTCTACCTATTGTTCCTTCCTGTTCAGCAGCTGGTCTAAATGTGTGGAAGGCATTATAGCCCTGTACTGGTGGGACGTTCTCTGTGGCTTTAAACCATGTCTCAGTGACTACACAGACATTGATGTTTTGCAGGATGAGGATAACTTATAGGGAGTGTAGTTTTTGTTTAGGATTCTGGCATTGAGCATTAATACCTTCAGATTACCTTGGATTGGTTTAGCTGTAATGGAAGGCACTATGGAGGTTGGCAAAGTTTTAACCAATACTGGAAAATGTAAAGGGTACAGAAGCAGACCATCCCTGGTGAAGCTAAGTGGTTTGTCAACCATATCCTCCCAAGCTGACACATATTGTACCCTTCCCCCAAACGACACTAAAAAGTAAGCCAATTTTTAAAGTCAGTTATCTTCTTCTCATATTACAGCCTCATGCTTAGAGAAGGTAGAAGTTTGCTCATATCTGCCTGGTACACATAGTCTGAACACTCTATCTTGTCTCTCTTCATATGGTCCAGAGAGGTACATCCTAGGTCATTTACTCCCACATGTACAATGAGATAGTTATGCTGTTACTTGTTCAATGACCAGAGTGTCTGCATACTCCAGTAGTCACTGACTCTTGCTAGGCACCTTATCATGTCCCTCTTCTTGCTTATCTTAGTGAGTGTGTCACATGATGGAATCACTATGATTAGAACATTTCTCTGTGTGGAGGATTGCCTTCTGAGCTTGCAGTTTGGATAGCATGAGCTGAGTCAGGATGGATGTTGCATTTGTAGAGAGTTTGTGAGGTTGCTGAGTGTACCTATTGTTATAGCTGCATCTAGGAGACCTTTGAGATTTTGGTAGATTACTTTTAAGAGCAGGCGGTAGGTACAATGTGTTGCTGTGTGTTACTGGCACACTGTTAATTATAGTGGCTGTATGTGAGAACCTTGCCTCCAATGATAATGTATAATTACATCTCTAACAGATTGTATCTAGTTTTATTTATTTATTTATTTATTTCACATTTGTTAACCGGGTTAGTCCAACTGGGTAAGAAATTACCCATTTTCAGTGGAGACCCGAGGGGAAAAGCCCCGAACAAAACATGCAAATACATACAAATAGAGACAAGTTAACAATATAAGGAGCAAAACAAACATATGGATACAATGGATAAGAAAATAAATGTAATCCAAAGAATAGTACATAGCTATAGACAAGGTCAGAAGAAGGAAAGTGCAAAAGAAGATAGGAGTAGGGGAGGAATGAAGTGATGTAGAGGAAGGATGAAAAAAAGAAGAGCAGTAGGATAAAGTAAATTATATAAAGAGGGAGGGTATAGAAAGAAGAGCAGATTGGATAAAGTAAGATAAGAAAGAGGTAAAAGGTCTTAATGATAAGTCTAGTGGAGAAATGGGAATATGGAAAGGGAGGAGCTAAGTAGGATGGTTACAGGTACATAAAGGGTTGTTATGGAGGTACAAAGTAAGGTCATGTTTGCAGTTAGGAAGAGAGGTATGACTTCTAATATGGAGTGGAAGATTATTCCAAATAAGGGAGATGGAGTGTTTATAAAGTATTTTACCTATGTTAATATTGGGTTTAATTAAGAATTAGGTGGCAGTCAGTAAACAAGGACAATTGTTACATCATCTCAGGATGCCCATTTCCACCAAGCTGACAACAGAGATGGGAGGAAAGCACTTATCCATAGCTCCTGGTGTTTACTTCCTGGACTACAAGGGGAGTTGTACTGGGTGGGGTAGGGTTTCTTAGGCCTTATTTAAGTGAATCTACAATGTTTCAGACCGGACTGTTGAGCAATATATACCTCTGTGTGCAAACCACTGTAGCAGGAGTGGTATAGGAGTTTATGGTAGGTTTGTTTGGGTAGTTTTTGACTAAGAACTACAATATCAGTGTAATCTCACTGAGCAGTTTTCCTCTACATTCATACTCAGGAAGTATCAGAGGTAGGTTTTTGTATGGAAGCCATCAACAAAAGGGTGCATGTCCAAGTCGGTGCTAACTTTAATCTCCATCATTTTAGGAACCTAATTTTGAGAAACAATCCCCTTTTCAATAATTGGGGGCACTGACTGTTAAAACAGATTTCAGCAGGCCATGGCCAAGTAAACGCCAAAGAGCTAAGCAGATAGTATACTATTACTTAGGCCCATGGAAAATAACAACAACAAGGTAAGTCTGAAGCCTTTCATTCTATTCACATAATCTGGCTTTGTTTGTGTTAATGAGCGCTGACAGTGGATAATGTTAGCATTTAAATGTATACAATTTGTAACATAGTCTCAGGGTGTAAGATGTTTCACAGTAGCCCAAAAGAGAGGATAGAGATGGGACAGTTCAGGTTCAGCTGGAATAGCAAAAGGTAGGAGGATAAAAGCAGACCCAGGACTAGGGAAAGAAACAGCATGTTTTGCGTGTTGGATGCAGATTGCTACACAGAATCTGTAAGGTGAAAAAACCTTACTACTACACCAGCCTCTGTAAATACAAATGCCAAGATAGTGGGAAAAATGAACAGCTCCCCCTTTACAAAGGGTAGTGGAAATGTGAATGCACATTCATGTACATGTATCATTATAGCAGTATGGTTTACTTCTACATTCACCCCATAGTAGAAGATATCAGTCTGGTTTTATGAGGCTTGTGAGTCCCTTTAAACCACAGGTAAATATTTGGTAATCCACAGTTAGAAATATTTAAAAACTTGATAGAGTATCTCATGTAAACTATGTAAGTGGATGAACAGACGTTTCCTTTTTCATATCTGTGCCCATTTTTATAGGGCGAGTGTGCTAAGGTAAGCTGACTCTCCATTTCCAAAATATTATGTTTTATAACAAGAACCATCCAGCATGGAAAACCAGTCCAGAAATCTAAATGGTGGTCCAACATAGAAACCAGTGTCTAGGGGCCAAATCCAGTGTGACTGTTATCACTTTGACTCTTGTAAGCAGTTTTATTAGACTGAGGAAATACTCCATAGAAAAACATCCATAAACCTAGATTAAAATAAATAAATCACATGTTAAAGTATACCTTTTTTATAGGGAGGTTGAATTAATACAGGCACCAGTAACCATCGCTGTGTGATGAGCAGCTTCAGGTAAATGCAACAACTTTATACAAGCACACAAAATAGTCAAACAAGTAAAAGAGCCCACTGGCCAATCAAAGCAATGCATTTTAAGGTTTTCTCAGTGATTTCCATCTGTGAAACACTAAACAAGGAGCACAAAGTACAGATTACAGCAATTTCAACATAAAATCACCAGCAAACTCATGAAAAAGATACAAGAGTGCAGTAACCAGCAGTTTAAACAATTAGAATACAACGGCACTTTAAGGTATGAAGAAGCATAGAAACTCAATAAATAATGTAGAATTACAAGCTACACTTACAAGTAACAGTAATAACGTGTGGAGTACTTATCTAGCATTGATAGAACTGGATTGAAGCAGGTACTCTCAGTTTCAATAGCATGGTTGCCAAGCATTGGTAAGTTCTGTAAAAATGTGTTGTGCATTGCTCAAAAGCAATGTCTTTTATAAATACACTATGAGGATCTTAAGAAGCCTAGCCTTACATTCCCATAGTAGTTTTTAGCCCTTACATTTTGTGTATTAATAACCCAGGAGTGGCCAGAAAAAGGAAATCTTGAGACAGTTACTTGTTGTTCCTATCCATTAGGGACGTGGGTGCTAAACCGGGGGGAGTTTGTTGTTTCCCATTCATTTACCCAAATTATATTTGAATAACGTAAAACAGTTCCATAGACGTATTCTCTGTGATACATACCTATCCCACCAATATGTTCTATTTATGTTAAAAAGTAGAGTGAGATCCCTTGAACAGGTGTTTGTGTTGTGTTTGTGTAATTGGCCTGACAGGATTGGGTCTGTTGAGGCACTATACAAGAGGTAGAGGTCATTTCTTAGTAGCCTGTATGATGCCAAATAGAGGGACAATGCTTTGTGATGGTCTGCATAAATTTTGTGATTTAGACACGTGATTTTTTTTAGTGAAAAAGCATTGTGATCACCCTAGTTCTGACAGGTGTTAGTATAAGTGCACATTGAATGGAACATTAAATTCAGTGATTGGCCTGATGACAGCTGCATACACTGGAAAGATTACATCCTTGGACCTATATACCATATCTTTGGAAATAAGCTGTGCAATGAAAAAGGATTTCCTTACAACAGTGCCTATGTGTTGATCAAAGGACAGTTCATTGTCAACATAGTTTCCCAGATCCCAGACTATAATCAGCTTCCACGGGTGCATTATCAATGTTATTGTTATAAGGGAAGTCGTACTTGCCACAAGATACAATTATGCATTTCTTGGCATTTAGTTTCTTCCCATGGTTTTGACACTAGATACTTGTTTGGAAAAGATACCCTCTAGGAAGTTTAAGATGAAACCATGCTTACAGTCATCTACAAACCTGGTCAGCCATAAACCTTTACCATTTGTTTTGACCAGTAAAAACCCAAAGACTGAACTCTGGGTTACACTACTTGCAACAAGTTTTTGGAGGAGGTAAAGCCTCCTAACCTAATTTCCTGGCTTCTTTTTATGAGCCAATTTGATATCCATTGAGTTATATAAAGGGGTTTACATTTAGTTGGAGTTTATTTATGATACCTGCATATGTACTGGTGCTGAATGCCTTTGTTAGGTCTAGGTATGTAATATGTACCTGTCTGCCTCATCCAGTGCTTCAATATCATTCTTGAAGAAGTTAATCATGTTAAGTAGACAGGATCTGCACTTTACAAATCCAGACTGGCTTGGATTACGAGTTTATGCATTGCCAAATGTACGCCTTTATTAATTCTATAATGTGCCTTTCCTTAGCCTTACAGATGACGATAGTCAGGATTATGGGTCTAAAATTACCCTGGTCTGCTTATGTCCCGCCTTTGTAAAAGAGGACGGCTGTTGTTGTCCTCCATTCATCTGGCACAAAGCTATTTGAAGGCTGATGTTACATAACCTCTGTAGGGAGTTTGACAAGTCATCATTCAGACTAACCAGTAGGTAGTCTCGTACGTTTTCCAGCCCGCAGCCCAAGAGAAGAAGTGTTTTGTGGCTTTCTATAGTACATTGTGGAACTTTTTCAAGGGGTATTTGAGGGGGAGGTATAGATGCAAGTATGTGATCTGAGAATATGTGGGGGTGAGGTGACGTTTAAACTAAATCTGTCTGCTAGTAGGTTAGCTATGTCCACTGGGTATGAGTTTGTAATATTATATAGTATTGGCTATTTGCAATGCTGGGCAATGTTGAAATGAAATGTCTAACATGATTAAAGAATGCTCTGTAGCTATCCATCACCTGGGTAGAGTTAGGGTTATCCTTTGACTGGATAATGCTAAGTATCTGCTATAAGGTATCCCACCTATTTTCAAAGACTGTAAAATAACACTTGGTAATGGATCACTGATGCACATGTTGAGCACCCCAGGAACATTCATTTCTTATAATTTCATCTGTTTTGAATGACAACATGCAACAGCTGCAGATTACTGTGATGAGGTCTGGCAATTTGTTACAAATTCTCCCATAAAGGAGCATAGCTCTCAGTCCTCCAAAGACCAAAACTGAGCACAAGTGCACATACAAACACACACACACACACACACACACACACACACACACACACACAGTAATATATAAATTATTACGCATGGAACATTATCCACCACTCCCTACGTTACAATAACTCAGAATACAAGCTGGGTATCTGTACTCCCCAGCATCATCCCACCTGGATGTGATCATAACACAATGCACTTTATAATATAATATAGCGCCAGTCTTTATTGTATCTTACACAAGATTTTGGAATACAATGTCACTAGTTATTAGATCATTTGCCTTTATAATTAGATCTATCTCAGAGTGAAAAGTGTACATTTCAGTGCCTTGTGACTACAGTAGTGCAGCTACCTACTCAGTGACCTTCCGGCGTATTTGAAGTAATTCTCTATCATGTTAGTCATCTTCATTGGGATTGATGCCATATGATGCAAAGGAAGCATCATGCTGAAATGAAAGTATCTGGATTGAAAATAAAATAATGTTGCATGCATTTAACATTATTTTCATGTTACTCCTACACTTGTTTATCATAATGATAAACTGAAAACTTTTCATTAAAAAAAAGAAATGAAGTGTATTTAATCTTTTTTATCTTCATTGTACTGGTTCCAGCTAAAGTGTACCTGTGCATTAACATCTGTGAAGTTTTTTTTTCTGTATGTTCAGGTCATGGCTGGAAAGGGCCCTAGTGGTCTGATAATTTGAATACACCACACAGAATGAATATATAAGCACTTAGTACTCAGTTCATTCATGATGTGTTGTGCAGGCTGATGCCCTTAGCAGTTCATAAAGCTTTGTACTCTATCAGGAAAGACAATAGAGGTGCTCTTCCCACACTGTGCAGGCATTGTACTCAATGTACAGAATATATTTCCAGACCAATCCCAGCAGCATGTACATGATTCTAAACACACCACCACTGACATACTATCTTGTCCCACCAAGGTAGTTTATGGAATGGAGTCTGCATGCAGTACAATAGTGCTGCACTAACCAGTCCCACTTCATGTTATCCCACTTCTTACTAGTACACTGTTCAGCATACTCTCTTATAGAACATATTATTTTTTGTCATATTTTTCCCACATCTACTTGCAGTAATCAGTACCCTCTCCTGATCAGTCATTCCATATATTCCTCAACAATATGAAAGGGTTAACAGGAATAGACCATCATTTAGGCACCCATCAGGTATGTTTCAGTTTTTATTTTTCTTTGGAGCCCTTTATGGCACCCATACATCATCCAGTGGTCTGCTATCCCTGTGCCCCCATCCAGCACTGTGTCTTCCAGCTCTTCTTAACTCCACTGGCTAGCTTTTTAAGCTGGGACCATTCATAACATCTAAGGGTATCCAGGTGCTTATACTGGGAGGTGTTATATTTTTTAGACATACCTGTTTATCCAGCTATTAGTTACATTAAATGCCCAAGAGGCAGGCATGCAAGAGAGATGTGCAGTGTTTTACCCCACCTCCACAGCAGCTCAGCCATGTCTTCGCATTTTTCCCCTGATTTGACTACAATACCTATGTTGGTATCTCCATCCTCCAATATATATTGCTGATGGATCATCCACACTACCACCCCCCTTCAGATGGGCATGTTCAGTCCTTCCTCCCTCCTTGAAGCCCCTTCAGTCATCTAAGCTGCTAATCAAACCCAAGTCAGCTAGAATGTAGCCAGGGCTTTATCTGTTTATGCTACTGAAGCAGCCCAGCACTGTTTTTGCATTTTTCCGAGTCCTATCCCCTTCACACTGTTGGTTTTGTAAGGAATTGGGACATGAAATGGGATAATCATGCTGGTCATCCCCTTCTTTTGTGAGAGGTGTTATGAGCAAGCAGTTTTGCTCTGCAGTACTCAGGTATGAATCATGATTTCCCTAATTTCCACTGGAGAAATGTCACCACCCACTGTGCTTACCCACTGCTTGATTCTATTCTTCTCCCCATGAGAAGAAACAGCAACACCCTAGTACTCTTTTCTGTCCTGCAGTGCCTGGGATGCTAGATGAACCATGGTCACCTGGGTGACAGTCAGGGTGCCATCACTCTGCAACATGCAGCCAGGCTCACTGAATAGCATATTATAGGTTCATAGTTAGGTACCAGGCTATTGGCCCTAGGGCCTATATAAGCCTAGCCAAAAAGGTACCCTGGTTTTTGCCACCCAAGATAATTATTTTCCTGTGCCCCTGTCGAGCAGAGCCACAGAAGTGATCCCTGGGGTGAATTTACTATTTCCCATCCGATTATCAAGATTTTTCTTGAAGAGTGCTAATGTGGAGCTCTGTTTGACATAGATTGGTAGTCAATGCTATTAAAACCAAACATCCTCCTAATAGCACTGCTGCATGGGAAGAAAGTCCCCACAAGCAATGTAGTTCTTTTGTTACATACAAAAATAACTCCATCAGTCAATATTGTCCCATCCTCAAAGTTATGAGTGGGAACTTTCACAATACCAGATCCCCTCATCTTCATATTATAGTAATGAGACTAGCTGTGTCGGCACGACTAAAGATTGCACTATCATTATGAATCATTGTCAGATATGATGGCTGAACACAGTACAGAAAAGGATGACTGTGTAGAAAAGTAAGCAAAGCTTACGTTTTTAAAAGTTCATAGAGGTTCTTCATGCCTCTTAGTACAAGAAATCTGGACAAAGCAAAAAATAATGGGGGAACATAGGTCGAAAAATAGGGACAGATTTTACATACTGCCCATATAAACATACAGAGTTGTTGGAATACCAGTTTATTAGCATGCATTTTCTAAAGGATTTGAAGTATGAAACTCAAATGTATGTCCTTATTTAGTCAACTGACAAAAAAATACACATTTTACGAGGAACAGACCAAGAATATGCGGCAAAAATCTGTACATTCTGTAAAAGTCTGGACAGTTGAGAGATGCGAGTTTCTCTGTTACACTGTGCTGTGCTGCTATGCTATACAACATAGTCCAGCAGCTGCCGGGCTATACAGGAAGCAGTGAAGAACTGGTCAGGAAAATGCTTTGCACACCATTATGTACAGTGTGCTCCTCTGTGGAGTTCATAAAAGATGGGGAACATTAGTACACCATCATTAGGGACCTGGATCCATTTCTATAAATCAGTCTGCAGAGTACCAGTATATAGTATATACTATACAAGTTAGCTTTATGCCTCTGAGCATTATGTCCCTGAATATCAGGGCCAATCAAAAATTCCTGAAATTAAAAGACTGAACATGCATTTTCTAGAAACATCCCTGAATGAAATGCAACTCTTCTCAAAGATAGAGTGGTTGGATTCTTATATTTAGTCAAGTTGAATATGAGAAGGCAAAGCTCTCAAAATAAAGTTTTTTTTTATGAGTGTATGTTTTAATATTACAGGAAAATTCAGTTTTAGTGTTCCGATTTCATGATTTTGTGATTCAGCATTTTGGCATTCAGCCTTATGTAGAACGTATGGTCCATTACACCTACTTGCGACATAATAAGCATAAATAAAACCAAAGAAATGAATATATCAGTAGCTATCATTCTTAACATTGTGACCAAGCAGAAGTAAAAAATTAAACCATTGGCACACTTTACTCAAATGCGATTGGGCTTCACTTTAAATCTGCATGGTTGCAGGTTTTGCTCTGCAAAGGATAACATAATTTGTGTATAGTACAACATTACCTGGTAATACTATGCTAGTTATGTTGTTTATTATAACTGGGAAATGTATCAGCCCAAGAAGAGACTCATGTGATTCACAAGCTGGCAAGATTCCTTCCTTCAGCTGTGGTTAGATTACCAGATTGAGCTGAGAAGGTCCTGTTAATATGTAGTATGCAGAGATAGGTCAAAGTGATGATGTATGCACACTGATATCACAGACTGAATTGCTGTCTGACATAAAGGCAGAGCACGATTTAGTAAGGCAAGCTGTGCCTTGCATTCCTTATTAAAAAGCTGTACCCTGCTGTGCTGTGACATCATGCCACAAAATAATTCAAACAAGGTGCTTTACAATCGTTAGGCATGATGAGAGAACTAGAGGCAGTACTGTAATATGATAATGAGCTCCCGTGTCATGTGTCGGCAGAATAAATGCATTTAACCCAGCAGGTTTGTCTGAATCACAAGGGCAGGGTAGTAGGCAGCTTTTTATTTTAGAACTGATAAAAAATTATGTTTTTTTTTTACTTTCAGTAATACTATTGCTCAGCCATATAATACTGAAATACTGATTGACACATCAACATAGGAAGATGCTCCTACCCACAGCTATGAACTTGACATCTGCTGGTAGGCATTTCTAACCTTGCAAAATACAAGAATGGTACCGGGCTTTACACACCTCACCCTTAAAAGAATTGTGGATGTTTTGTGGAGGGGATTGTTTGCATTGGTGCCCTGAGAATAGAACAGGTGGCTATACTGTGGGGAATGTTTGAATGAAGGGACTTGCGTCACTGTCTAGAACTGAAAATGAAATACAAATAATTTTGGTATATTTTTGTAGTCCTGCCCACCATTTGTTTTTTTTGTTCATAATCATGCAGCTCATAATCCGAAATAACTAAACCTGATTTAAATAAATAAAATGAGAATCAGTAAATTGGTGTGGTTCCATAAAACTGCTGTATAGCAGATTTTGCAAAACAGCATTTCATTTTAATTTATATGTTTCTTGTAGTAATGCAGGAATACGACAACCCTCTCCATAAGTATTTCATCTGAAAGGGGCATGTGTAATTTGATTAAAATAAAAGAATCAAACCGAATATTACTGCTGAAAGTAATCCACACAAAACGTCTCCAACAAGTAAAATAATATAAAATATGACAAATGAGACGCTGAAGGCTGTAAAATCCAGAATAAGGCCTTTACTCAGTGCAAAAACACAAGCGCTTTCACAATTATGCTTCTTCAGGTGTATACAAGCACTACAAATCACACACCTGTATACCCAAGGTATCACATGATACATAGTCATATGACCGATACACTTGTGTTAATCAGTTACCATAAAAACATATCATATCTTTATTAATACATAAGAAATAATGAATAAAAAATATATATGCACATAAAAATATGTAAAAACCTTTATATAAAATATATGAACAGTCTATAAAATATGATACATATAAAACTAATCTATCTCTTCAAAGGTCTCATCCTAAGTCTTGGTCTCAAAGGAATGCATTCATTAAGACAGTGACCATCAGTACTCCTAAGTCTGGTGATCCAAATGGCTTCCAAACTCTCAGTTCTATTACTAATGTCTCCTTGTCTTACACTCTCATAGGTCAAGCCTATAACTCTAAAACTAAAAATATGAGAGGCATCAGAGTTCAATACATGTCTAGCAAGGGCATTGTTCTTATTGCCCTTCCTAATGTTATAATAATGCTCCCTGATATGTTCCTTGAGGCATCTATCTGTCTTGCCAACATAAAATTTGGCACAGACCACACAACAGGCAAGATAAACAACATGTCTGCTGTCACAAGTAGCTGTAACCCTAAAGACATATTCTCTGTCTAGATCAGGGTGAAAAAGTGTCTTGCTTCTAGCTCCTAAATTCATAGCACGCCCTGACTGAGCTATAATATCTTGCGATGAATTTGAGAATTTCATTGAAATATTCTGTAGATGTGAATAAATATGTTGACATTATTAAACGGCATTGGCAGGTTTTGCTGACAGATTATGATATTTCTAATGTTTTGGATGATATCCCCAGGTTTAGTTTTAGAAATAACAAATCCCTTAAGAGGAGACTATGTTATCCTAGGGAGAGCAGGCAGAATGCTGGTTATACTGGCACTATTCCTTGTGGTTCATGTAATTGGTGTAGCTTTATAGAAAGTAGTATGATATTTTTTCACCCTGATCAAGACAGAGAATATGTCTTTAGGGTTACAGCTACTTGTGACAGCAGACATGTTGTTTATCTTGCCTGTTGTGTGGTCTGTGCCAAATTTTATGTTGCCAAGACAGATAGATGCCTCAAGGAACGTATCAGGGAGCATTATTATAACATTAGGAAGGGCAATAAGAACAATGCCCTTGCTAGACATGTATTGAACACTGATGCCTCTCATATTTTTAGTTTTAGAGTTATAGGCTTGACCTATGAGAGTGTAAGACAAGGAGACTTTAGTAATAGAACTGAGAGTTTGGAAGCCATTTGGATTACCAGACTCAGGAGTACTGATGGTCATGGTCTTAATGAATGCATTCCTTTGAAACCAAGACTTAGGATGAGACCTTTGAAGAGATAGATTAGTTTTATATGTATCATATTTTATAGACTGTTCATATATTTTATATAAAGGTTTTTACATATTTTTATGTGCATATATATTTTTTATTCATTATTTCTTATGTATTAATAAAGATATGATATGTTTTTATGGTAATTGATTAACACAAGTGTATCGGTCATATGACTATGTATCATGTGATACCTTGGGTATAAAGGTGTGTGATTTGTAGTGCTTGTATATACCTGAAGAAGCATAATTGTGAAAGCGCTTGTGTTTTTGCACTGAGTAAAGGCCTTATTCTGGATTTTACAGCCTTCAGCGTCTCATTTGTCATTTACTTGTTGGAGACGTTTTATGTGGATTACTTTCAGCAGTAATATTCGGTTTGATATTTAGTTTTTTGTTTTTTTCTGCTAGTAACCACACTAAGATGGCTGAGGAGATTTTAGAACTTGATTCATCTACTCCTGCTCCTGTTATTATTCCTGGTAATCGGAAGGTTAAATTGCAAAATTATCTATCTACTGTTAGAGAGACTAATAATCCACTAGTCAATTGTAAAGTGACTGTTGCTGATAAGAACTGTGATAATTTTGACGTTATAGCACTTAAAACACAATTATTCAGTTTGGAGAAGGAACTGTATAAACTGAAGAGGAGCCAGTTTCAGAAGTTCCACCTCGAGGTATGTCTTATTGAACAAATTATACCCCGTGGTTTGCTTGTATTGAAAATGCCCTCATTTCACAATGGCGATAATGTCCTCTTAATGGAATGGCAAAAGGTTAACCTACAGACTAGTTTCAGCTGTTTGCATCTCTTGGTTTCATCAGCGGAGAGGAAACTGTCAACACTGGTGCGTTCCATCAATAAAACTTATATGGACTTACTTAGAGACTACCCTGCTGAAATTTTAGACTCTTATGTAGAGGATATGTTGGATTCCATCGCTCTATATGAGAGTAAGCTGCAGAAGATCAAAGTTGGCAAAATTGTTAGAGACATAGCAGATTTTTCAGCGGGTGATATCTTTACCTGGTCGAGAGAGGAGCGTGTTTGAGAGGGAACAAGTTTGCAGAACACCACGTCTACAGCGGAAGCTAATACGAGAGTGACTGAAAGGTTTGAAGAGCCGATGGTGAGAACGGAAGGGTCTACATCTGTACAATCTGAGCAATCAAGAGGAATGGATGTATCACAAGATATTATAGCTCAGTCAGGGCATGCTATGAATTTCGGAGCTAGAAGCAAGATACTTACTACTGTAGTGCAAGTACATCGTGAAAGAATGGAATCTTTGGATTCAAATGCAGGGTCCAATGATTTTTTACAAAGGTACAACATAGAATTTCCTTTGCCAATGAAAAAGAACTTATACAAAATGAACAGAGACCAGTCAAGGGGAAGGAGTCGTATAAGAGGCAAGAGGAAGTGGGACAACTCTGTGAACAACCAGATAAGTAAAAAGAAATCTTTTTCCAATGTCAAGAAGGACTAATTTTGAATTTGTCCAATGTTGTGTTGAGTCCACAGCAGCTAACAGTGTTAAGCAAGGGTCTTTCGTTTATTCCTACCAGTCGCTCTTGCTATGCAGATGTTATTTTAGATATTAAGACTTTTACCAGGAATTTTACTTTGAAGCTGATGTATAAAGACACTCCTAATAGTGGTCATGGTGAATGTAATGTGTTTGTTAAACCTAGTTTGTTTATACCCAATACTAATGCTTTGATAAATGCTTTTGAGAAACTCTGTATACGTGATATTTATGACACGTGCAAACTCTAGTTTAGATTTCACGAATCATAAATGTTTCAACTTATCTAGACAAGAAGTGCCTGCCTTAAGGGAACTTGAGACAGATACACGTCTCATTTTTAGACCAGCTGACAAGGGTGGTCTGATCGTGATACTTGACAGAGCTTCTTTTTATGAGGCGTTAAACACTATGCAGGTATTGTTTTATATTTCTGATATTGATGTTAAGCTGAGAGCTTTATTAGAGCAACAATTGATTGATAAGAAATTATTCGATTATTTTGTAGTGGTGAAGCCGATCATACCTTTGTTACAAGGTTTGCCCAAGGTTCATAAGTCTACCCACGATCCACCTATGAGACCGATAGTCTCTAGTAGAGGCTGGTGTACTGAGCCTATATATATATTTGTAGATAAACATCTCAGACAAGCTTTGAATGACATACAACATGTTTTTAGGGACACTGAGCATTTCTTGAGGGATTTATATGAGTTTTTTTCTAGTACATACGGAAAGTGAAGTTGCATTTGTCACCTTACATGTGGTATCTTTGTTTACTATGATACCGAACACATTGGGTATCACAGCTGTTAAACAATTGTTGGAGAGCCATACTCAGTATACACCCCAAGTGACTGCTTTGTTACTCACACTTTTGGAAATGGTGTTGGAACACAACTTATTTTTGTTTGGTAGTTGTGTTTTTAGACAATGCAATGGCGTAGCTATGGGCACTTCTTGTGCCAATAACTACGCCAATGCAGTTTTGGTTATTTGGGAAGAAAATTATATTTTTAAAGGTCCATTTAGTCAACACATTTTATTTTATCGTAGATTTGTTGACGATGTGTTTATTTTGTGGGATGGAGATGATGAACACTTTTCTGATTTTATGACATATGTTTATGACACGACTGAATATTTACGTTTTATGTACAGTATGTCATATAAAAGTATGGATTTTTTAGATGTAAAAGTTTTGAGAGATTTGCAAGGTGAGGTCTATACTAAGTAACATAGGAAGGATTGTTATGTTAATCATCTTTTACATCGCAGCAGTGCACACCCCCCACATATGTTTAAGAATATAGCTACGAATCAGGTAATGAGGGCGTCTAGGCTTAATGTAAGAAATGAAGATTTTACAAGTGAAGTTGAAAGGGTTATGAAGCAGTTGAAAGAGAGGGGCTATAATGACAAGTTTTTAGCAGAGCATGTATCAGTAGCAATGAACAGTCGTGAAAAACAGGATAGACCTTTCTTTTCCAAAAGGAAGGAATTTTGTGGTAACACAACTAGTACATCTACTCATATGAATTTGAGAATTTCATTGAAATATTCTGTAGATGTGAATAAATATGTTGACATTATTAAACAACATTGGCAGGTTTTGCTGACAGATTATGATATTTCTAATGTTTTGGATGATATCCCCAGGTTTAGTTTTAGAAATAACAAATCCCTTAAGAGGAGACTATGTTATCCTAGGGAGAGCAGGCAGAATGCTGGTTATACTGGCACTATTCCTTGTGGTTCATGTAACTGGTGTAGCTTTATAGAAAGTAGTATGATATTTTTTCACCCTGATCAAGACAGAGAATATTTCTTTAGGGTTACAGCTACTTGTGACAGCAGACATGTTGTTTATCTTGCCTGTTGTGTGGTCTGTGCCAAGTTTTATGTTGGCAGGACAGATAGATGCCAAAAGGAACGTATCAGGGAGCATTATTATAACATTAGGAAGGGCAATAAGAACAATGCCCTTGCTAGACATGTATTGAACTCTGATGCCTCTCATATTTTTAGTTTTAGAGTTATAGGCTTGACCTTTGAGAGTGTACGACAAGGAGACATTAGTAATAGAACTGAGAGTTTGGAAGCCATTTGGATCACCAGACTTAGGAGTACTGATGGTCACTGTCTTAATGAATGCATTCCTTTGAGACCAAGACTTAGGATGAGACCTTTGAAGAGATAGATTAGTTTTATATGTATCATATTTTATAGACTGTTCATATATTTTATATAAAGGTTTTTACATATTTTTATGTGCATATATATTTTTTATTCATTATTTCTTATGAATTAATAAAGATATGATATGTTTTTATGGTAATTGATTAACACAAGTGTATCGGTCATATGACTATGTATCATGTGATACCTTGGGTATAAAGGTGTGTGATTTGTAGTGCTTGTATACACCTGAAGAAGCATAATTGTGAAAGCGCTTGTGTTTTTGCACTGAGTAAAGGCCTTATTCTGGATTTTACAGCCTTCAGCGTCTCATTTGTCATATTTTAAAATAAAAGAATGCATACTTATTTTTTTTTCTGAAAGTTAGAAACCAAGGGCCTCTGTCAGGAAATCTGGTTTTGGCTAGTGTTAGGTATTTTGTATTGTTTGAGTACCAACACATTTCTGAAGTACACTGCCCATATTATGCACTGTTTCATAAGACTTCTAGGATGAAGTCATTTTTTTTCAGAACAGTTAATATCTAGTTAGTCATACCAAAACAATTAAAAGTAAATGCACGTAAGACAAATCTAGCTGAGCTAACATAATATGTATCCTTATAGTAATAAGCAGACATTTGCATTTGACTATACAGTCATCTGAATAGAAAAAATGGTTGTGATTAAAGAAAAGATATGTACAAGAACAGTACAGTATATTGCCAAGAGCTGCAATTCAACTGTTTTGTGAAATGCGCTGTTACTGCATGGGTGTTTCAGGAGGACTTTATATTAAATGGAAGACTGTTCCAAAGCTTGCTGCATAGTTTCAGCAACACACATCTCTATAATATGTATAGTTTGGGGGATTATGTATGTGACAACCAGCAGAGGATTAAGGCACTTGCAGAGACTTATGTCAGGTTGACTTGATGTCCAGTGCTGGACATTTTGGAATGTATATTAGTCTATGGGAAACATCTAATGTAAAAAGGACAGATGCTGGCAAAATTCAAGACAGTTTAGGCTGCACAGTATTAGGAAATGGTGCATTTTCCAATGATGAACTGAGGATGTCTCAAAATTCTGTTATATCCTAGTTATTAAAATGAACAAGACAACAAAAAACCTTTAAAACTATAAAGCGAACGGAAACCAATAAAAACAAGAAGCGGATAAAAACTTAAATATTTTACTTAGCGCTTTCGGTAAAACTGTGCTTCACCTTCCTCAGATTGTTAACAATACAGTCAAATCAACAAAAATAGTCTCATTTACTAATTAACAAAAAAGTAATAATCTAAGTAATACCACATTAACAATAAAAGGACCAACATGAAAATAGTCTATGTTAAAAAAGTAAATACATTGAAATTTAACAACGTTAACCAATTACCAAAATATTCAGTTTTCAACACTTTTAAGAAAAGATAAAAGCTTAAAACAAACTTTCATTTTTTAACAAGTAAATTACTAAACACAAAGAGTCAATAGTGACTAAACTATTGCTTTAACTTGACAAACTTTACTAGTTGAAAGAAGTTGTTATAATTATCTTCTTAGAGCTAACAGTTTGAGTATACATTTGATCGATATTTGTTCATTTAAACCTGGGAACACATGAGCAATAGTCCTAAGCTGCCACATTAATTCATCTACTTCTAAAAGCAGTTGCCATGGGCCACTTCTTATGTGCAGTGGTCTACTATGTAAAACTGTGAATCTAAAACTATGGGTGGGATGTTCACCTATGTGCCTTGCAAGGGCATTGTTGGGATCTTTTTTTAAAATTGCATAGTTATGTTCGTATATGCGCTGCTTTAATTTCCTTTCTTTCTTGCCTATATAAAAGGCAGGACAGCAGCCGCATAAAGCACCATACACTATGCTCTTTGATTCACAGTTAAACTTACCTATAATAGTGTAAGCAGTACTATTAATTATCACCTCTTTTTTTGATAAAATGTTTTTACACTGTGAACATGCTCCACACTTAGTCATGCCCTGAAGTCCTACAAACTGTGGTTTCTACTTTTCTTCAAGCATGAGCTTAAGTGTGGAATTTTTTCTATAAGTAATTTTTGGGGCTAACCCCAATTTATTTGATAGTGTCAAATCCTCTAAAATAATTCCCCAATTCTTATTCAATAGGTTTCTAATAAACCCATAATCAATAGAAAAGGTACTCAGAAAACTGATTTGATAGGTTTCCTTTTTAGTGTTAAGACATTCATCTATTTGTTGTTCTAAATCAATTATAGGTGTCTCCTTATAGTGACTACTTAATAAAGGTCTAAAGTGCCCATCCTGTCTTTTACCCATTACTTTATCTCTAATATTTGTGATTAAAGTAACCGGGTAACCTCTAGTTACAAACATACTTTCTAGATTCTGACATTCTTTTACAAAGTCAGCGTCTTCTGTGACCATCCTGGCCGCCCTCACCATTTGTCCTTTGACTACCGCTTTCTTATGATGAAAAGGATGACAGCTGTCGAAGTGCAAAAATGTATTTGAATAGGTTGGTTTCCTATAAATCCTACTCTTATAACTAGAGTTTATATCATCTTTGTACAAGCTAATGTCCAAAAAATTAATGTTAAAGCTTTCTAATTGATAAGTAAAATCAAGGAAGCTAGTTAACTCTGTTATGTCTGTTATAAAAGGTAATACTTCCTCCTTCCTACCTCTCCACAAAAGGAACATGTCATCCTGGTATCTAGTATACCAGGTGACATGTTCCTTAAATTTTGGGTGTGGGAATAGCTTTTCTTTTTCCCAATGGGCCATGATTATGTTAGCAAAGCTACCCCCACATGGGGAACCCATGGCAACCCCAGATGTCTGTAAGAACAGGTCCCCTTCGAATGTCAAAAAGTTGTTGGACAGCACTATGTCAATTAATGTCTCAATAAGATAAATGGTGTTATCTGGAACCTTTCTGAAGGCCAAAAATTCCCTGGTCCATTCTAAACCTACATCGTGGGGGATTACTGTGTAAAGATCTCTGACATCAATTGTCACAAAATAAATGTCCTTCTGATATTCTAAGGTGTTTATAGTATGTAAAAATGCCCAAGAATCTTTACAGACTTGTAACTCTTTCTCAATCAAAGGTTTCAGTAAATTATCAACATGCTTCGCACAAGCATATGTTATTGACCCACGTCCGTCCACTATGGGTCTAAAAGGAGGGTTAGAGATGGACTTGTGTAGTTTCGGAATACCAAAAAAGCTGGTACTTTTGGAGCTGCCATGGACAGATAATGATATAAGTCCACGTCAATATAAGATTCCAGAAACAAGTCTTCCAACATAGTTCTAACCCTTCTGTAAGCAGTATTTAGTTCGTTTACTGATACTTTCCTATAAACCTTAGACTCTAAATGTTCCCTCATGTGGCTAACATAGACAAAATGGTTAATCAAAACAAGACCCCCACCCTTGTCAGGCTTCATTGCTCTTATATTGCAATTGTTAAGTAAAGTTATCAAGTCTTGTTCCGATGGTGTAATGTTATTTTTATAATTAGCCTGTCTGTGTTTATTTTTATTCAAGTCCCTAAGATCTATTTCACACATTTGTTCGAATAGTGCAAGGCTGGGATGTAAGGGAAGGTAACATACACTAGACACTCTTTCAGAGGTATTTAACATTGATTTGTTACCAAATAAAATGTTCAAGATCAACTTACGAACATACAGTTTTAGGTCTATAAGTGTTTTAACAAGGTCCATCTTTTTTGTAGGTACAAAGGTTAGACCTTTAGAGACAAAGTTAACCCATTCTTGGGTGATGTTCAGTTCAGTAAAGTTATATATACTAAAGTCACCGCTATCATTTTTATGAATCGAAAGGCGTTGTACCTTTTGGTCTACCTTGTCTACCTCTTCCTCTGCCTCCTCCTGTTCCTCTGTTGGGGTGACTTTCTGTTCCCTTGATGGTTGTTTCTCCGTGTTTTCTGATTTTCCCGAAAATCCTGTACAACCTCCTCATCATCATCTATATTGCCATCATTGATTACTTGCTCTTGGTTATTGCCATTTATGTTATTATTTCTATTATTTAACCTTTCACTATGCCTTGGTTGTTGAGCTAATTGGGGTTCACTTCCACTGTTCCCAGGAGCTACCCCTGTTGACCTAGGGGGAGGATTAGCCGTAACAGGGTTGTAAACAGGTGGTCTTGGGTATGCCTTTCTGTTGGCATAGTCATTAACATCACGAGTTATTTTTTGCTTTTTAACAGTTAATAACTTCACCATCGTGGCCTCAATACTTGTATAAATACGAGAATAATCGTATTTAAAAGATAGGAAGTCACCATGGTTAAAGATCTGATGTTCCAAAAGTTCCAATTCAGATCTTAAATTGTCAACTTCCATGCTGTAAAATTTGATTAAGGCTTCCAAAAACTTGAAGCCTTGTTTGTCGAACAATGAAAGGAGTTCATTATGAAAAATAGAGTTTTCAATCAAGCCCATTGGGTACCGCCACTGACGGAGACCTTTGGGCACAATTCTCTTTTCTATGCATTCACGTAAATAAGCTGTTTCCAACTGAAGCTTTCTACATCTGTAGAGCTTATAATCAAAGTAATTAATTATAGTTGATAATGGACTCACCATAGGTTCACCGTCTCGACCCGTTTCTCCACTACCAGCAGAAAAGAAGTTGTTATTCCCTAAAAAGGAAACCATAGTTGGAAAACGACAGTCCGCTATGGTTCCTGGACGGTTAGTCATCCTGTTGCTAACAGAATGTGTGGGTTCCCCAGTTCCCCAGTACCATTAGACCCATTGTTGACAATGTTTGTAACAGCCAACCTGTTACCAGGGAAGTTGGCTGTAGAAGATGTAAACTCCACTCGTGCTACATTCTACCTGTCAGAATTTGTGTTAGTTAAATGGCATACAGGTAGCCTTCCAAGTTCTAAATTCAAGACAGTTTAGGCTGCACAGTAATAGGAAATGGTGCATTTTCCAATGATGAACTGAGGATGTCTCAAAATTCTGTTATATCCTAGTTATTCTTGTGCATTAGTGCTCAATGTAGATTAGTGAACAGTTCTGCTGAAAGTAATGAATGAAGAAAGCAGGTAAGCTATTACGGTAGTTTGCTTTGCACTGATGAAAGGGAATGATCTGATCTTTGATTTTTTTTTGTTTGCATTCGCTGAAGACTGAATTTATATGGTAGTCATTCTTAATCTGATTATCTGCAATGACTCCTACCAGTTGTATCTATTCATTTATATATATATATATATATATATATATATATATATATATATATATACATTTGGTTTATTATCCAGTAAGTGTACTCATGCATTTCAGCAACCACCCAAGCCATATGGTAAGGACAATACCATTTACAGAGGAATAGTGTAACCGTACATGTACAGCAAATCAAATTATATATGTAAGACAAAACAAGTCATAGAGCCATTTGTAGAAACAGTGAATTAAATGTAATAATACAAGCAAACCGTATACAAAATAAATTTACACAATACAGGCAAAACTGTGATTTGCTAAAAAGTGCTGCCTAATACCAATACTGCATTAAGGATTATTCACAGGAGTTTTATTGCTATACCCTGTTAATGAGAGTGACAGTTTGTGATTGTAACCATTATCTCTGAGGCTGGTACATTTTGTCTTTGAAAGGTACTCTTAAAATTATTTTTGAGTTGTAAAATATTGTCTAATGCACATATTTCCTGAGGCAATTTATTCTAAGTGGCTGGGAATACTTTGTAGAAGGAGTTTTCACAAACCCTAGAGGAGGGAGGTCTGATCAGTTTTATGGCTTTAGCATTTCTAAGTGAGTAGAAGGAATAATGTAATTTCAGTTTGTTAGCAACAGGTGATAAACAGCTATGTGTAAGTAGTTTAAAGGTGAAACTATTTAGAAATTTGATCTGGCAGAACTATGTACCCACTTTGCTTTCTTGAAACATTAGGTAATGATCTTTGGTGGCAGGTGAAAAGCTGAGACACTGAAATATTTTGTTTTCAGTGGTTTAAAGTAATACTGTGCTGTGCCTAGAGAGGGAAGCAATAGCTGGTAATGTGCACTCAGTTTCCTTAACTGGTACATTAAGGGCAATGAAATGTTAGCTCTTTGTGTTTGTGTGTGTGTGTGTGTGTGTGTGTGTGTGTGTGTGTGTGTGTGTGTGTGTGTGTGTGTGTGTGTGTCTGTGCGTGTGTGCGCATATGTGTGTGTATATGCCTCCTAGCTTCAGGGTAAGTAGATGTGAAACAGTATGTGCTATTTAAGTAATAAGTGACGACGTCGGTATGGTATATTGAAGATTTACCCATGGTTGGTGTGGTTTAATCACGAGGGCAAAGCCTGAGTGATTAAATTAAGCCAAATGTTTGTAAATCTTCAATATACCAAATCACAGAGTCAGTTATTGCTATTATACAATGACATTATTAAACAAAAAAAAAATGTACTTTTCTTAAATAATGTGTTTGTATAATGCCTCCGTGGTGCCCTTCCACATGTATCAGTATCCTGGTGCTTTGTCTGATGTACTGCTCATGCATATGGGACTTCTGTTCCCAGACTTACTCAGTACGTTAGTGCTGTGCAAATAAAGCAATGGACAAAGAAAATCTCCATTGCTTTTTTTTTTTTTTTTTTTTTTTTTTATTTAAAAGAAAAAAAGAAACTGAGAGACTTTTAACGTTCGGGAGAGCCAGGACAAACAAAATAAAAGGATAATCAGGTAAGTTTCTTTAGTTTTGCAGAATGTATTTGATTATCCTCTTATTTTTCTCTGCACCATCTCCTTCATTCGTTTGAGGTCTTCTGTTTTCTTATTTTATTAAAAAAAGAAAGAAAAATAAAACAATTATGAGACATACTAGTGGAAAAAAGTCTGGGCGACTGGACCTTTTTTTCCGTTAGTATATTCTCAGATTTACAATGGGCACACTGGTTGGGCTGACCAATCAGCGTGCTTGTTTTTGAATATTAATGGCCATTCATTGTATAATTTGACTTCTATAACCTTACTGGTAGTGTGTTGAATGTAGTTAGCAAAAGAAAGTTATTTATCTAGTGAAATAATTAGGTATAGCTGTTGTTTAGCATTTAGCAGCACTGAGTCAAGAGGGACAACAATTGTGGGAACTCTGGCATTAGACAATTTTTGTATGTGTACCAAACAGCATTACTATATATTTGTTTGAGTCGATGGAAAGTTTGTTTTGGGACAGCCAAAGCAAAATTATGTTCTAATACAGGTGCAGCCCAACAGGGGAGATTTATGTGTACAAGTATGGCCTGTATCATCAGTGTACGTGATGATGTTTAAGTACAGTAAATCATACAATAAAGTATGGTACTTATGTATTATTGCAACCACATTTTCGTTGTTGCTAAATTGGCATACTTGGATCGAGACGATTTCTGGAAACAGGGTAAAGTTTTATTCAGAGTCGTTTTGCTGTCGAGTAAGTGTACTTTACTTGCAGGAAGCCAAAGTATTGAAAAAAACCTGTTCACCATGCATTACACATGCATGCGTGATTTGTCAAGGATGTTTGCTTTCGGAGGAATGGAAGTGGAGCTAGCTGAAGATGAGTGGGTAGCCCTTTTGTCGATGTCATGATTTGCCTCCAAATAAAACTGAAGGTACTTCATGGGTCAACGGCCTCTTCCCTGGCTGAGGGAATACTTAGAACAAACATGTTTCTCTTCAGATATGTCGTACAGTTTAATTTAATTTTTGCTTGACATTTTCACAGGCTCATCTAGAATATCTGCAGTAGAAAACTATTGTATGGGGTTTTGACTAAGTAAAAACCATAAGGTAATGCAAAGTTATTCGCAACCAGCTGTTAATCAAGGAGGATAACTGCAGGATATTATGGGAGAAAACTGTTTGACTCCTCAGACTTCCCTGCTGGAGCATTTATTGTGATTAAGGCTTGGAATTATATGTCCAAGTGTTGTTTCCACCAATCTTCTGAAAAAGAACATGCAACATGCGGAGTTGCAATAAGCGACATGCTGGCAGTAAAGTGCATAGAGAAACAACAGTACTATGTGTCTCAGTTGTGATTGATTACACTCCACAAGACTACACTCCACAAGACAAACTACTGGTACAGAGAACACATTACATGACATGTTTACAACTGTAACGAACACGTGAGATGGTCAGGGAGCAACTGGTATTGCCGTGAAAAATGTGGTTGCGATAACACGTAAGTACCGAAAATATTTATGTATAATGAGGGCAGTAATCAATCCAAAACCAAACTTTAGGATCTCCAGTGGGATTTGAGTTTTACTAAACTGACTGGAAGTAGTGATTGTTAAGGTTCTGTTGGATTTGTATTTTTTTATACTAAGCCCTTCTCCCCGTGAGAAACCATGATAACTCAAGTTATGTAGTTAAATATTATAACTGACAGTCTCAAATGCCCTGTACAAATTTAGGAAAATGGTGGTGTTTAAAAGGCCATGTTCCATATTTGGGAAAATTTGAGACATGAGGGCAAATATTCCGGTGAGTACATTATATTTTGGTTTAAAGTTATGCAGTTTGTTGACTAAAAAAATATATTTTGGATCCATGTAAGTAGTTGAGAGTAAATGATGATTTCAGTGATTTTGGCAACAGAACAAATATTAATAGATCTGAAGTGACCGGCACTCTTAGAATGATGCGTTTTGGCAAGTGTTATTTTTAGTACCTGCATAAAACTGGGTGGAAGAATTCCTGAGGTGAAGGATGAAACTGAAAAGCTAAGCTAAAGGCTTTGCCAGAAAAGACTGACACTGTCATTAGTATACTTGGAGCCATATAATGAACGTTATGCTTACATTTATGATCTATGTATTCCAGATGATTTTGTATGTCTTTTACAGGGACTGCTGTAAAATAGAGTGGACATATTCAAGTATATCATGCAGTAGGCCACTTCTCCAAACTTCCTGTGAAAGTGTGTTATTTTGAACTGGGTGAAAAAATTAAATTAGTTTGGATAGTTTCCCTCAATTTTGGAGACAAGATAGATTTTTTTTTTCGGAATTTTTTTTTGCAGCATTGGTCTTTATTCTGCTCAAATGTTTAAGTTCTTGAAAGGCTTATAGTTTATCAAAAGTTAGAATGTCATTTTTTCAGTCTTTCTAAGTATTTTTTTAATGTAAGACAGTTAGTGCAGTGGAGTTTAATACTTGAATTACTGACTAATTGACAAAGGAAATATCAAGAATGTCATCTGCACGTGAACTGGATAATTCATCATCTACAGCAGGACATCTGCTGCCAAAGACCATGGCCTTTGTCTTTTCCTGCATTAAGGTGTACTCCAACAGCTGGTGACTACAGAATCTGTGTTGTTGGTTAATATTAATGAAAAGTACGTAGCTTAATATTAACTAGAAGTAAATTAGTATTCACCAGGAGGATAACTGTATCATCAACATACTGCATCAGTTCAGCAGTGCCACAGTAACATGACATATCATAAATAAAAATTATGAATAACATTGGTCCAAACAATGAGCCCTTAAGGACTACCCTATATCACTGCAAATGGACAAAGAACTGCATTTTCCACCTTTTTACCTTTTTGACTGGTGCCTGTTTCAAGTATTTAGCCAGATATTTGCTGATAGTGTCAGAAAATCTATAGGCAAATATAATATTTAGCAATGTATACTGATAAACTGTATCAACAATCTCTGTCGAGTCTAAAAACAGTTGCTCGAAAATATTACTTCTGTTTAGCTGGGCTTATGTAACTGTGATGATCTACAACAAGGTTGAATACTGTTATGCATTTCATGACATTGCCATGAGTTTGGCACCGGCCTTTTATGTTAGACATTCCTGTAAGATGTTCATATCTTGGTGGGATTCTATGACTGCTCCTAGTTTGCAGTCATCTGAAAACTAGGTCAGCCCGAGACTCTTAATGCTGTCCTTGACTTGCAAGAAGTAGATGCCAAAGAGGAGTGAGCCCAGCAAAGAGCTAAGATGGACTCTGTTAATGACCAGGCTCTTTGTGGAGGTAGCATCTCTGATCCTAACTTCCTTAGTCCTATCTCTGAGCCAGTTGGTTATCCAGTGGTTACATGGGGGTTTATGCCTAATTCCATGAGTTTGTTTACAATGCCCAACTGCAGTACTGCATCAAATGCCTTAGGCAGTTCAATATAGGAAGTATACACCATATTCCTCCTCCAGTATTTTGGTGACGTTTTCAAAGACATCTACAAGGTTTAATAAGAATTGTCTGCCTTGAAGAAACCATACTAGATGGATCCAGTGTCTGAAGGTGTCCATATCATTTGTGAATCATCTCCATGATAATTTTTTACATGGCCTTGCATATGAGGATAGGCAGACTAATGGGGCTGTAGTTCCAGGGATCTGTTGATGGTTCGCCATTCCACAAAGGGATACAATTTGCAGTCCTACAGTCTCATGGCACAAAGCTATAGTTGAATAGTGGCACCAGTGGCCCTGATTTTTCATATTTCAGCCTGTTTAGCTGTCATCCTGGGATAATAACTGGACCAATTGAAGCTGTGTTCATGACCTTAGAGGGCAGGCTAGAACATGCTCCCTATTGATAGTTGGAGGTGTTATGTTAGATGGTATTTCCTGGGAGGTTGACTGGAGGAAATAGGGGTAAAATTGGAGCTGAATTTGTCAGCCAGTAGAGTTGCTATAACTCCCTTCTCCATGAATGCAGCTCCATTTACAACCAGTTCTGTATAATGCTGTGTGCTGCCTTTGAAGTTTCTGACATAACTAAAGAAGGCCTTGCGGTTGTTCTTAGCCTGGAAAGCAATCTTTACCGTAAAATTGGCTTTCTTGGACTTTAATAGTCCTCTTAGTTGTCTATTTAGTTTAATGAGAGACTTTTTGTATTTTAGGGTATTACTGTTCCTAATTTTAGCTATGAATTTATTTTTTTTTTTGTACAACCTGTTTAGTTCTAGATTCCACCAAGGAGTTTGTTTTGTGCTTTCATCTGTTAGGTGCAGCAACCTCTATGCATTCATTAACATGGTTGTACAGAGTTTTTGTGAATAATTCTGTATAAACTGCTGTGCTATCTGGGTATGGAGTGGTTTGGAATTAATTTTGAAGTTATTGCTTAATAAAAGGTAGTTTGCATTGGAATAGTTCATGATTGTTACAGTATTTACTGGGGTTGCAGAGTTTATTTTTATTTTAAATGAGACTGTTTTTTTATCTCACATTGCACATGACTCTGGGTAGGGTGGAGCATTTTCCCATTTATTTATTTTATTTTACATTTGTTGACCGGGCTAGTCTAACTGGATATATGTCCATTATCAGTAGAGGCCCGGGGAGAAAAGCTCCAAGTATAGCCAACAACATAACATACAATATATACAATAGTAAAATGAATAGCAGAACATTGTTGAGATTGTAAATATAAGAAAACTTATACAGAGTCTGTTTTTTTTTTTTTTTTTTTTTTTTTTTTTAGTTATTTTGCTAGCATCTAATACAAAGTGCAGACAACACTGAAAAAAAAACATAAGCCTCACTTTTTTTTTTTTTTTTTTTTTTTTTTTTTTTTTTTTTTTTTAGGAAAGTTAATATAAAACTTCTTATAAAGTAGTAAGAAGGGAACCTTGTTAGATACCAGTGAGATGTGAAATAACTGGTTAATACAGGTCAGCATCCTAGTACAGTAGATCAGGAAAGTATGTGGAGAGCACGATTGGGGAGAGAGATATTAGTCAGGTTAGAGCAGGGACAAAGCCAGTGTGTTTTAAGGTATTCTTTAAGGTATTTTTTTGAAAAGCAGTGTAGAAGAAAGAGTAAAAAGTTCACTTGGAAGCTGATTTCAGATTTTTCCCACTGTATTAAAGAAAAGTGAGTCCCCAGCTTTGTCCAAAACACTCCCAAATGAATTTATTCACAAAGTAATGTTTTTGAAACTTCTATCTAACAATAGATGAAGCTATTCTCCTTTATAATAATAATATATAATAAAGGGTGGAAGACAAAATGCGTGTGGGATATGCGCACATGTGTATACATATATATATATTATATATATACATATATGTGTATGTATATATATGTATACATGTATGTGTATATATATTTGTATATATATTTTTTGAATATTTTTTGATTGTTTTCCATTTTATATTCAGTGTTACATTTATGGTATATACTGTAATTTATTTTGTCAACATATAATGGATTTGTGGCTTTGATATGGTGTTTTAAATTTGATTTAATGGAAGGATATTTTGGGTCATTTTATGATGCAACATTTTGGCATGTATTATAACAACAATTTAATACAGGGTAATGAATGTGTTGAATATTAGGTTCTGCAAAACATTGTACATATTATTTATTATTTAGTATTGCAGAATATATTTTGCCCACTGAGTATGAGCACAAAAGTGTTATAAATATACAGAGTCATAGATACGTAAATGGGTCTGACTTTGTATATTTGACCTATTATACCCATTTTGAACCTTTGTGCAAAACATATGTTTTAAGTATAATTTTAATATTTGTTTTAAACTGGTTAAAAGTTAATGAAGTACTTTTTTAGTATGAAGTTTCCGGATAATATTATATACCTGAAACTTGTTTTTATTTGATAATTGTTAACAAGATTGATTGAATTAACTAATTAATGAAACAGTATTTAAACTCTGAAGTCTGACTTGTAAGTTGTCTGATGAAGGTGGGACATTGAGCTCACTTTGCTCACATTACTTTGTGAATAAATTCATTTGGGAGTGTTCGCCTGTTTAGTTTTTGTCTTTCTCTGAGTCCCCAGCTTTGTTGTTAGGTTTAGTAGTGGAGACTAGAAGTTTATTAGCTGAGCGTAGCATTGCTAGATTTTTGTATGGGGTTAATAAGGCTAGTGAGAACTGGGATATAATTAGGGCGGTGAAGGATTTTTTGGGTCATAGTAAGTTGTTGACATTGAAGTTGGTTCTGCAGTTCTAACCATCCCAGTTGTTTAAGGTTGTGACAGTGGCGGGCTCTAAAAGGGGTGCCAGTGGCAAATCTAGCTATGTTATTGTAGCTGGTTGCAAGTTTGTTAAGGTTGTTTTTGGATAGATTGGTATATATGGCTGAAGCATACAGTAGGGTAGAGATAAGGTGGGTCTGGGCAATAGTGGTTCTAGCTAATGGCGTAAGGAAGGCTTTAATTCTATAAAGAGAGCATAGTTTTCTCTTGACAGATTTTATGGTAGTATTAATGTGATCATCAAAGCTAAGGTTGTGGTCAATAGTAATACCCAGGAGACGGGTTGTAGTATCTGGGCATATGCTAGTTCCATTGTTGGAGGTTACTGTGAAATGAATTTTTGGTGACTTTTGGGTAGGCGCAAAACGCAGTAATCTGTTTTTTTGGGGGGTTCAGGAGGAGGCAATGTTGCATGAACCAATTTTCAACAATATTAAATACTGTTTGGGTGTGGGTCTGGAGAGAGGTTAGGGACTTGGCCATGCATATTAAAGTAGAATCATCTGCATATTGTATGCAGGTGTTTTGAGGAATTTTGGCATTTAGATCATTAATAAAAATTGAAAAGAGAAGAGGGCCTAAGAAAGAGCCTTGACATACTCCAATGTTGACAGGGAGGGGTGTAGAAAGATTATTGTCCCACAGCACTGTTTGGTGCCTGTTTTCCAGATAGGATTTAAACCAGAGTAATGCTTGTGGGTCAAGTGATAGTGCTTTTAGTTTGTCCATAAGTAGGTGATGGTTAACCATGTCAAACACTTTTGAAAGGTCACTGAATAGTGCAGAGGAAAGAGAGTTGTTATTACGATGTTTGTTTATACAGTCAGAAAAGGATAGCAGGGCTGTAGCAGTGCTATGATGAGGCCTGAAACCATGCTGGCAATTAGCAAGTAAATTATTTTGGAGTAGGTGATCTAGTAATTGTCGGTGTATGCATTTTTCCATTATTTTAGCTATTGGAGAGAGTAAGGCAGTTGGTCGAAAGTTAGCAAGTTCAGTAGATGCACCACCTTTATGTAGAGGGATGATATGGGAGACTTTCCATATGGATGGGATTGTGCTTTCTGTAATTGTCCTATTAATAAAGATGGAAACAGGATAGGCAATGGCTGTGGCAGCAATCTGCAGGTATTCTGCTGGTAGACAGTCAGCAAAAGGGGTGCCTGGTTTGAATTTTTGTAGGAGGGTGCAAATGAGGGATGTAGGTTCTGGTTGTAAATGGAAGGTAGGGACTGGGATATTTGTGGTATTAAACAAGCTAGTGCTAATAGGAGGTAATGTGTTAGCTAGAGTTTGAATGGCTTCAGTGAAGTAGTTGTTGAAGGCATCAGCAACTTGTTTAGAGTTAGTATGGGTGATACCTATTGGGGCAGGAGTTTTAGAGTGCCCTGGCTGAAGTAGTTTGTTAATGCCTGACCAGAACTTTTGTGGTTTTTGCTGATGGGTTTGTTGGAGGTGCAGGTAAAAGTTTTTTTTTTGTCTAGTAGAATGTCTTTTTTGGTTGCATTTCGTAATTGTTTAAAGTGAAGGTGGTCTGTTGGGCTTTTAGAGGCTCTCCATTTGGCCCAGATTTTATTTCATAGGAGGATCTTTTGTCTAGTTTGTGAGTAGGAGTTTCAACATGTTTGTATCTCTAGTGGGTGTATGCACTATCTGATATAGGGTGTTTGTGTTTACAAAGACCAGGAATCTCTGTGCTTGCAAACATGGGGTTGTGAAGGATTCCTGTTCTATACAGGGTTAATTAAAATGCATGAGTATGGTAATTGGTTGAATGGTGAATATGTCCAGTAGGTCTAAGCATGAGCTATAGGTTTCTTGGGACATAGAAGATGACCTATAGCTTGCTAGCATATAGTATGGGACTTTGTCTATGGTAATCTGTACAAGAAGAAACTCAAGGATGTTGTCCTGTTTCACCAACCTTGTTATTGATGTATGTCAAGACACTTGCACCTTTGTCACTATCTGCATAGTTATTTGTCAAAATGTATGGAAGGCACTGAAGGCTTGCACTGCTGGGGTACTCTCTGCAAGTTTAAACCATGTCTTGGTAACTGCACAGATGCCTGCATTCTCCAGGGTGAGGAGAGCTTAGGGGGAATAGAGCTTCTTTTTTAAACTCCTCTCATTAATCAGTAATACCTTTGGATTCATTCAAGCTGATTTTGCTTTGTTGAAAGGTTTGTCAATTTGGAATTGCCTAAAAAGGGTCTGTTGGGGAGTGTAATGTTTTAGCCAATATATGAAAGCCTAGAAGGGATAAGTGCAGACCATTCTTGTCAAAGCAGTGTGGTTTATTAACCATATCCCTCCATGCTGACAAATATTTTATTCCCTTAGAATGACACCACCAGCTAAGCCAATTATGAAAAGAAATAATCTTTTATTCATATTGTGGCATTGTCCTTGGTGAAGGTAGAATGCTGCTCATTGCTAGGCACATTCCAGCATGTGACACAAAGTCTGATAGCTCTCTAATGTCTCCCTTCATATAGTCTAGGGAGGTGCACCTCAGATGATTTACACCTACATGACCTATGACTGCATCATACCTGTGATGTAATGTCTTGAATGCATGCCTAACATGGCTGATCCTGACTCCTGAAAAGTAATTGACCATTATTTTCTCTTTGTCCCACCTGATGAGTGGGGCATCAGTATGTCATAAAATGGAGTCAGCTATTACTACAGTCCTGGGTAGTGTACTGGCTTGCCATATAGACTTTATAGTTAGGGCTCTACTGGGTGTGGCTCTATGTGTATTGTTAACTGTTGCTTTTGTTGAGCATTTTTTGGTTTGCTGAGGATATTTATTCCAGGTGGAGTGTCTGGCAGGTCTTTGAGAATTACGAAGACTGCATTTACGTGCCTCAACATAAGTTGGTGTATGTGTGAGATGCGTGTCATGTGTGGTGGGTATAGCATGTGTGTTTCTGTTATTCCAAGTTCTTGTAAGTGAGAGCTTTACCGTCAGTGACATTTATTATATATAAATCTCTTGCATACTGTACTTGTTTCTTTAAGGACTGAATGGTTGCCAGTGAACATGAGACAATTGTTACATTGTCTCAAGATACTCATGTTCACCAAACTGTTTGCTGTGAGATTGGGAAAGGGCATATCCATGATGCCAGGTCCATTACTAGGTAAGCTACATGGGTGTGGCACATGAGAACCTAAAGAGAACAACTAATGGTGGTTTTGGGACTAGGGAACAGATGAGGTAACAAATTACTAAATTTAATTGGCAATGCTCCTCAACTTGCAAAGACTGAGTTACTGGGTAGCTTCAGAGGTAGTTCTATAGGATAACTTTACCTTCTAGGTATCTGTCTGCCACAATACAGGGCACTGCAAGCATGCCAAATTTATCCAGTCACTAAAAACACAAAATAATGACTAATAAGCTATCTGGCCAATAAACGACTACAACCAGAGCCCATCCTGTGTGTTTCCCAACTCGGATAGACAAGGCTACCACTACTGCCACTAGGTCAATAAACGCAGTCCTCCTAATGTAAAAACACACAAAAAAGTATACTTAATGCAACGCTATCACAGTAATTATATGTCGTAATTTGTCTGACAGAATAAGGAATGTGGCAACAGAATTATTTGCAATTTCCTTATTATTTAGGCATCCATGTCATGGAGGTAGTAATTTATCAATGTAGTTGCAGAATTTCTTAGCATTATGAAAAGTAGCATATTGGTGTTCCTGTCAACAATTTTGCTTTTAATATGCATAGCCACCATCGCTTAATATTTTACTTTCCTATATTTCATTAGTTCAGTAATGCAATTTGATGATATTTAGCCTAGAGGTGATCTCTGAGATCATGTTCTTAGGATAGTCAAAGGACAGTTCTATAATCTGACTTTCAAATTTACATAAGGAGGTTGTACTAGCTAGAAGATTCAGAAAAAACATGCTGAACAACTACACAATATAGTTAAGAGCTAAGGTGTGATGTGAAGTCATGTTTAAGTGGTTTAAATGTGCATGTTTCAAACTTCATATTTTACTTTAACAGACGTTTTCTTCTTTGTGAATTTTATCATTACCCTATTTCACAAATATGGGCTGCTATTGACTTACTGAATCAATGATAACTTGTACTATGAAAACAATTGGAGATATTTATATCAAGGTTCAGGCTGGTATTCAGATCCTTCTTTGGAAATGAGTAGTGTGTTGTGTTTAGGTTGGTAGAGTTGTGCTGCTTGCCTGTAGTGCAATTCAGAGACATGCATCATTAGCGTGTCTGTGAATCCCATTAAAGTAGTCTAGTGAACATCTCTGAACTGCTTACTTTGTATTCCGAGCAGGCGTGGGTAGGTGCCCTATTCAGGAGGCTGTAGCTATGTAGCACTGAGCTGTTTAGCTGCAGAGTGCTCCATGAGGGAAGCAACACTTCCTAGGTAAGTGAATGGGTGTAACATTGGGAAGAGCCCTGTGTACCTGTCATGGAAGGTGAGTAATGTGACCTGTTTCATTAGCAGAGGATTCATCTATGATACTGAAATGCCAAAGTTGTATGGGCTACATCCAAGGACTGCTACAGTTGAGTGTCACTGCACAGCCAGGCAGTGAGCTTTTCAAATTCAACTTCACAAGGCTGCTCAATGTGGCTTTCAGTAGTGCACAGATGTTTATGAATAGCACACATCCTCTAATGTGCTTTTTCCCTGATGTGGTTTCAGTCCTGACAAGATTTATTACCAGGGAAAGAACATGAAGCAGTACACATAGGTTGCTACAAATGTCCTGTGCTTGTAACTCAGCCTTTAATTAGATGGCTATCATTACATTTTTATGTAGCCTTTGTCACATTGGCATCAAAATGAACACTGAGTGAGACCAAGGTCATCACTTTAATAACTAACTTATTTACACAAAATGGATTTTTTTCTCAGTACTTGGAAAATGTTTATCGGAAAGACAGCAATTTACTTGTGCCACCTCCAGCACCCTTGTGCCTGTTATCAGATCTTAATATTTCATGTGGTGGAGGGGATACTTCAGAACCTTCTATTGTGGTATATGATATTATATTATTCAACCATGTTTCATAAATGGCCAACCTTTGGTTCATAGCAGGTGAAGATTATTTTAATACTGTGCACATTAATGTGGACAATTTTAATGGAAAGTAATTGAGAACATTTATCTTCAGCTGAATCAACAGCAGAGAAGTCGAGATATGATGCCGGGTTTGGCTTGATGTCTGTTAGTGTAGCAGTGGCCAATGAGTCATGACATGCAGTACTGATATTACTTTCATAGCATGTGTTTACTGTGATATCAGAATATTTTGTATGTTTTATGATATTTGAAGCATTTTAGGAAGAGAGTTAGAACATCTTAGGGAGTTATGTAATTAATAGGTACAGGGAAACAACTGCTTTTGTTCAATACTCTAAAAACTCTCCCTCTAGACAATGCCATAGAATTTTTTAACTCTACCTTTTTAAATGGCCTAAACTCTCTAGCTTCACCAAGAACAAAAAGAATAAGAAACAATACCACCCCATGGCTAACTAAAGATATCAAAAGACTTATGCAACAAAGAGGCAAATCCCAAAAGCTTTACCACCACAATAAACTCCCCGAAACCCTTCTGAAATATAAACAACTCCATAACCTTGCTAAAAAACAAATTATCAAAGACAAAAAAAAAATCCTGCTATATTAAACTCCAGTCCAACCACTCCAAAAACCCCAGATAGTTTTGGAACTCAATTAACTCACTTCTCAACCCAGGTACCAAAAACAATCCTTGCCCTGACACCAGCAAATCCGATCCAGAAATAGCCTCTCTATTAAACTCCTTCTTTACCAACTCAATAGCAGAAATAACCAAGACCTTCCCAAACAACAGTCCTTCCCCTCATCTCAACCCCTCTACCATGGCCTCCCCCCTAACCCACTATCCCTAACTCTCATCCCATATTTGAATTTAAACCCATCTCTATCTCCTACATAAAAAAAAACTACTCTCCAAACTAAAACCTTGCTCAAATACCCCGGATAATATCCCATCTTTCTTTCTCAAGACTGCCGCAGATTGAATTGCCCTCCCCATTAGCGTCTTGATCAATAGATCCATACAGAAATCCTATGTCCCTAAACTGTGGTGTGCAGCCTTTATTCTACCTCTCCACAAAAGAGGAAAAAACAATAATATCTCAAACTTGCACCCCATAGCTATTGTCTCAAAGATTCTAGAAAAATGCATCCACCTCCAACTCATGCCTTTCCTAACCTGAAACTAACTTATCACTCCAACCCAACATGGCTTCTGACCTGGCCATAGCACAATAACCGCACTTCTCTCCTTCTTAGATAAAGCCAACCAAGCCCATGATTCTGGAGAACTAGTATCAACAGTTCTATTGGATCTGTCCAAGGCATTCAAGGCTGTCTCCCACACCTATCTCCTGACCCACCTTTCTAACCTTAGTCTCTCTCAGAATACCCTATCCTTGTTTTCACGTTACCTCTCTGATAGATTTCAGGCTGTGAAATGGAGAAAAGGCACCTCACCTTTCCTACCTATCCCCACTGGTGTTCCTCAGGAATCCATCCTCGGTCCAATGCTGTTTAACATCTTTATCAATGATTTCCACTCTGCCAAACCTAACACCAAAATCATACAATATGCAGACAACTCAACTTTAGTCTGCTCCACCTCTAACCTCCCCGAGCTCTAAGCAAAGACACAAACTGCCTTCTCTACCAGTGTGAATTGCATGCTTCAAAACCACTAAATAGTAACAAATTCAAAATGTTGCTATTCTCTCCTTCAAAATCCTTCCCTCTTGATAAAAACTCCTTCCAAATTATCAGCCATAAAATTCTCCCATAGAGGTCATTCCCTTCGCTAAATTACTTGAGGTAACATAGATGAACACCTAAAATTCATTACCCACATACAGCAAAACATAAAAAAAATCAAAAACTTGGCATGCTATACAGAAACAACTACTTCCACTCTCCTTCTACTAGACAAACTCGCCACTACCTATCTACTTCCCTCACTAATGTATGGCGCTACTTTAATAACCAAACCTATCTTCCTCTATCTCTTCCAGACTTGAAAACTGTTACAATAGAATTTCCAAATTCACCACCAAAGCCAAATACTCCTCCCATCATTGTACTGCCCTCCATTTGTTAAACTGGCTAGAACTCCCCAACTATCTAGATTACCTCCAACTTAGTACAGCCCACAGGCTAATATTCAAACCCACTAAATGCCCTGCACTCACCAACTTCTTACCACCATACACCCCATATAGAACACTCAGATCTGAACACCAAAACCTAATCACTGTCCACAAACCCAAGCGTTCTTCTGGACAACTTCTATAATTTTCCTTAGCCAAAATATGGAATTGGCTCCCCCACTTCACTAAGGACTTAAGAAAATGCTGATAACTTTAAATCTCTCCATTCTTACCTGTCCTCTAATTGGAAATGCAACTGCATTCTCCCCACCTAACCTACTTTTACTTCACGCCATCTTGAATTTCTAAATACCTTGGCTCACTCTGAATGTTTGCTAATCCAACGACACTGCTATCAATGTATATATTGTAAATATTTTTTTTTTCTCTTTTCTCTCTTCTTTTTGAAATTAACATATTATTGACATCCTCAAGATTTATATGCCATGTAACCATTATACAATACATGTCTCCAACTTGAAATGTATTTGTATTTTGTAACTGTTTTTACTACACTTGTATCTTTAACTATACTATGTATTGTGGAGCTTTTCTCTCCGAGCCTCAACTGAAAATGGGCTCGCCGAGCCCAGTGGACCCCCCCGGTCATCAAACTGGAAATAAATAAATAAAGTCTTTCTTTAAGGTATTGGAACTGTGAAAAATTATGTATGACCTTTAAATTCCCAGCATTCAAAATATGTAGCTACTCTGCAATGAGGAGGGAAAGTACTAATGTATATTTCTTCATTTTTATAAGCTATCTACTTCATAGTGTGTAACTGGCCATCATCTGATAGGTTTATGTTGCAAATATGAGGATATGTAAAGCAACCCACTTCAGGGAGGGAAGCTGACTGAGGTGAATAGAAGATCAGAATATGCAGGAATATGTGCCTTGTAATGGGTATTACAGATTTATTTTTAATTCCGGACTATGAATTAAAGAGAGCATAAGTTGTGTCAGGAACATCCCTCTCAACTGTCCAGATTTTCTCAGAATATCCAGATTCTTGCCTCATATTTTTGGTCTGTTTCTCATAAAAAAATGTTGGTTTTCCAGCAAACCACTAATTATTAAAGTTGCTAAATAATGACAGTTGTTTGAGTTTCAGACTTCATATCTTTCACGAAGAGATCAGATGGCATAATGGTTAAGGTTTTCACCTCCCATGTGGCCATACACGCGGTACAAGTTTCAATCTTGACCTC
Organism: Protopterus annectens; assembly: GCF_019279795.1. NCBI lineage: Eukaryota > Metazoa > Chordata > Ceratodontiformes > Protopteridae > Protopterus > Protopterus annectens. The sequence continues at coordinate 1,529,711,120 of NC_056725.1, read as the reverse complement.
CTTCCAATGCATGTTTGGAGTTTGCATGTTTGCCCTGTGTCTCTGTGGGGTTCCTCCCACCTCTTAAAACATGCTGAGTGTTTCCATCTCAAACACAGCTAAGAATGGCACTGGACAGCAACACAGACTCTAGATGGTGTCCTAGAGGCGGAAGAGTCAAATAGACCAACTGCTTTGGGAATCTACTGTGGTGCACAGTATCCTCAAAGATAGGAGAGCATGGATCACAGACTGCAAACCACAGTAAGGCTAGCCAGTCAACAGTGTAAATATGGCTAGGTGATTAATTCTTATTGACTAACACCTCTGACTAATGCCATGAACTCATACTAACAATGGGAGGGGTGTGTGTGTGTCCCTATTGGCCAGTGTGTACCCACCATAAAGTCCAACCATCCTGAGTCAATAAGCTACTTGCTAGATGGCCACTGTCAGGTTGCCTAGCTTTGTTACCTGAGATAGGTCTGTTGATGAATGCTGGACGTAAAACCAATCAAACTGCCAAACATGAACTAAGAATTGCTACACTCACTGTATGTGCAATGACAGGATGAGGCCTGGAAGTGGATGCCATGATAGTAAGGAGAAGGCTGAACATTCTATGTATTCAGGAGACAAGATGGAAGGACAGTGCAGAAAAGCCATTTGGCTTGGGATCCAGAGTCTACTACTCAGGAGGAGGACCGGCTAGAAATGCTTTGGGGATTGTGGTGAAAGAGAGGCTTCAGAAGACAGTGAGAGATGTCATCAGAATTAATGACAGACTCATAGTAATCAGACTTCATTGAAATGATAGGGCAGTATTCATAATCTTAGCCTAGGCCCCACAGCAGGGTTGTGATAATTAGGACAAGAATGCATTCACATAGCAATTGCAGGACCTACAGGAAATGGTGTTGATAATAGGTGACCCCAATGCACATATCAGGAAAGAAAGAACGGGATATGAGGACTTACTGGAACCACATGGGTGGGGCAACAGGAATAAAGAAGACGAGACCATTCTACACATATGTCCGGCTTGATGGTAGCCAACACATGGTTCAGATAGACAGACAGTCACAAGATCACATACAAAAGGGGCCAACATGCAACTCAGGTAGACCTCTTACTAGTAAGGAAAAAGCACTGGGGTAGAATCAATGATTTCAAAGTCATCCTCAGTGAAATAGTCAACCCACAGCATAAATCACTGGTTTCCAAAATCAGCAGCAAGCAGTGGTCAGAGAAGGCTCTAACAGTAACAGAGATCAGGCTGAAGACCTGGAAGGTGACAAAAACAACTACAACAACAGAGAAAACAAAATAGTTCAATATATTATTCAAGGCTCTAGCAACTCACAAAGAAGAAGAAGAAATAGATGGAGTTGAAGAAGAATGGCAGAGTCTCAAAACAGCATGTGTAAGGGCTACAGATAAGATATGCGGTCAAGCTAGGTATGGACATAAGGTACATAAGGAAAGCTGATGCTGGAATGCAGAAGTCTAGGAAGCCATCAAAAGAAAGAAGGAGTGCAGTAAAAAGTTGTCGAAAGAAAAGATGGACCAGGATAAGAAGGAAAACTGGTTGGCTAACAAAAAGGCTGAGTGGATTTGTAATAGCAAACAACAAGGCAGCAGAGGTGCTCTACCATCTTCTGGAAAATAACTCAGTGGATGGCACAGATAAACTCTATCAGTTTGTAAGGCATAGACAGAAATATAAAGAAGATAGTCAGACACCCTTCATAAGGGATGCCAGCGATAACCTGCTTAGCAGTATACATAACATCAAAGGCAGATAGGAGTATTTCCAGCAGCTTCTGAATGAAGAAAGCCCCACAGAAGCTATACTGGCCCAGCCACAGCCTACGATGAGAGAAGAATAGGACCCACCATAGAAAAAAATAAAAACAGCACTAAGGAAAATGAAGTCAGGGAAAGCAGCATGCTCAGATGAGGTTGCATCAGTTTGTTCAAGATGTTGTGTGAGATAGGGAAGAAATGGTTTCTGAGGGTACTCATAGAAGTATGAAGGGAAAGGTGTGTCTCAGATGACTGGAGAATAAGCATACTAGTGCCAGTGTTCAGGAACAAAGGGGACATCCCCAACTGTGGACAGTATAGAGGTATCAAACTCCTAAAGATGTGGGACAGACAGAAGCTCCAAAGGTCTGGAGAGGGGTGATTAATAAACAAATATGCAGAGTAGTAGAAAGTAAGATGTGTGCAGCTTGGATTCAGATCAGGATGCAGCACAACTGAACCAATGTTTGCAGTGAGACAAATACTTTAGAAGAAGCTAGAAATTTGGAAAAAGTCCGGGCATTCCTAGACTTAGAAAAGGCATATGGCAAGGTTCCAAGAAAGCTGATTTGGGCATCTCTGTGGTGGTTCAAAGTCCCAGAAACATTGGCAGAACTAGTGGAAGCTATGTGCAAGAACTCAATAACTCAAGTACGAACAGTGTTTGGTCTTACTGAGGGATTCCCAGTAGGAGTGGGTGTACATCAAGATTCAACTCTGAGCCCACTGCTGTTCATACTAGTGATGGACTACATTAGCAAACAGGTCACAGGGCACAGATCAGCAATGTTGTTGTATGCAGACAATGTACCATTACAAACTCTGAACAACAGCTTCAGCAAAGGATAGGGGAATAGAATGCAAAACTGAAGGCACATGGAGTGAAACTGAGTAAAGATAAGGTAGTTGTAATGATAACAAATGGGAAAATCAGAAAAAGCTGAGAACTGGGATAGAAGGGAAAATAGTGGAACAGGCTAACAGCTTCAAGTATCTGGGAGGGGTTATTGAGGAGAAGGAAAGTCTGAATGACGAGGTCAAAGTTGGAATCAGAGAGGATGCAACCAACTTACACAGAGTGTCAGGGGTAGTATATGACAGCACAGTGCCAAAGAATCTTAAAAGTAAGGTATACAAAACAGTGGGTTGACCAGTACTGCTGTATGGTACAGAAACCTGGGCAGTAAAGGTAGAGCAGTTGAGGAAGCTAGAGATGATGGACATGAAGTGGCTGAGATGGGTGGTAGGACACACACAGTGGGACAGACAAAGCAATGAGAACATAAGAACTAAAGCCAAAGTAGCTCCAATTATAGAAAAGTTCAAAGGGAACAGATTACAGTGGTTCGGGCACATGTGCAGGAGAGCAGAAGATGATCTGGTGAAGATGTGGGACAGACAGGAAGAAGGCAAGACGAAACAGGAATATCCAGCAAAGAGGTGGATGCATTGCATGAGAGACCTGCAACAGTCGAGCATGACTGTTGAAGAAGGTAGGAGAGTGGCAATGGCTAGGAAGAGAGAGCAAAAAGTGGCACAACACCCCGACTCCATATAGAAAATGGGAAAAAGGGGGTTGATGATGATCATCATCATCATTCTGATAATGCATGTTAACACAATGTTGTAAGAGCAATATTTAAAATCTGTCCCATTTTTTGAGCCATTGACCCTCCATTATTTTAGGCTTTATCCAGATTTCTAATGCTGAAAGGCTGAATGTGATATCTGACATCAACAGAACTTGCTAGAGAAACAGATTTGTCTCACAGAGGTTGCCCCACATTTGGAACAAGCTTCCTATTCATATTAAACAAAGCCCCTCATTGGCCCTATTTAAGTATAATTTGCACAACTGGATGGGTAACTGGAAATTCACCCCAGGGGTTCCACCTGTGTTCCTCTTGGACAGTTGCAATTGGTACTGATTTTAGTCTCTGCTTGAACCAGACACCCTTGGGAACATGGGCTGAAGTTGGCTAGGCTTGTAAGGGCCCCGTTAGCCTAATAACCTTCTCTGATCCTATGATCCTATGAAGGGTATGGTCAGAAAGGAGTCTTAATAGTATTTGGTAGACTCCATGCTGTTTGAAATGGAAAGACAGGTAGCAATGGAAAATTTCTGTTTGATATGGGGGTCTAGAGTTTGTAGTCTAATTGGGGTTCAGTGGTAAATGGCTCCAGACTATGCAGTCTGTAAAGGAGGTGTCCTACTAGCTTAAGGTCTCCAGTGTTTGCAGTCAAACAGGTGGGTTACTCATGGGAGAGGTAGAAAATATATAAAATATATTAATCAATTGTAGGGAGTTTCAGTAATGAGGAATGATTCACATGTGAGCTTGGTAACAGTTTATGGGACCATGAAACTAATAATAGTACAAAAAAGAACTTGATTCAAGGAAAAATCTAAGCAATTTGTTACAGGAAACATTTAATAAGGTAATTTATTTTCTTTCAGTCTCAATGAAATCAAGAGTGACTTTTTTAGTCCTCCATATTTTGTTGGTATAATGGTTTAATTGACAGTCCTATCAAATAATAATAAAATATACAGTATGTTAATATATTTACTTAACTATTGCATTAAGCACAATGTTTACTCTTTCTCTGAAGTTAACTCTAGCCTGACAAGTAATTCTGATAGAACAGCATATATTTGCTCAACAATACAGGTTGGGGGAAGAAGTGGCAGATCAAATACCAGCCAAGGGAGTAATAAGTTAATTGCAAAGGCACAATGAGCTTCAGGCATAAGTAGATGGGACAATTTATAGGCTACTTTGAACTCTAGAGACACTGTTGCTACAGTAAGGCTGACAGATTTTTGAAAGGAAAGTGACTCATCTAATTTGACACCAAAATAGTTTTGTTGTCTGGTAAAAAGGATTATGTTCCCTGAAGGATCAGAAATAATAGGTATTTCATACTCACTAGCATTCTAATATACGTCACTGTGGATTCTGTAGCATTGATAGTTTGTTATGAATAAGCCAGTTTAACATTAATGAGAAGTCCACTAGCAGTGAAGTGAATAATCGTAGAAAAAAGGAATACATCATGAACATGTAAAGGTACATAGCAATAGCAGATCCCATAGTAGGCTGTTTATATATAATGAGAAGAGATGGGATCCAAATACAGAAAATTGGGGTACTCCAATCTTGAAAGAACTAGGGGAGAAATGCCCGTGCTGACAGCTTATACAAAATGTTCTATTACTTGGATAGTTTCTAAACTATTGAATTATTCCAGAAAAGATACTGTATTCAGCTCGTTTTTTTAATAGAAGATTATGGTTAACAGTTTCAAAGTATCTTCCAAGATATAGAAAAATGACCCTAGTAAATGACCTGTTCTTCATATTTTACTGAAATTCTGAGGTAAGGCTAAAGACTGCTGTCTAGGTTGTATATTTTGGATAGATACAGTGGTTTCTGCCTGTAAGTAGTTTATATTTTACAATACTACTAATATATGTGTGCACTAATAATGGAGAGAGAGCAATGGAGAGGAAGCACCTAAATGTTTTTTCCCATGCACGGGTCCCCTGAAATTATCTATGGTGTGATCCCATGGAATGGGTAAGAGAAATCTATAACCAAATGGTATAGTTTATTTCAAGCACAAAAAGGGACATTGGCTAGACTTAAAATGACCTGCAAAGAAAGCTAGCCTAGTACATACCTATGAACCTATATTGTTTATTTATAAGTTTTTGTAATAATTTTGATAAAGGGAAAGGTTTGTAAGGGCCTGTAGTCATTACAAGTCATGGGTTGAGATACCTTAGGTATAGAGAAGAAGACAGCATGGTTGAAGCTGCCAGGTAAAATGCAGGTAGAAAGAGATAGATTAAAATATGTGATAATGGTTTTGAGAGTAGAGTAGGCCTAGAATTCAGTAATTTAGGGAGTGAGTATTTAAGCATTAGCTTGCATTTATAGTTACTGTCTTAAGTTTCATTCATCTAGTGATTGCTTTAAAATAATATGGAGGACAATTAAAATTTTTTGTGTGGGGGAAGACATGGATTGATATTGTTAATTACATTAAAATGAGAGTGAGAAATTATAGATGAGAAGGTTATGTTAATAGTATTGGCTTATATCTGCGGAAGGCATTTTAATAGTAATGACAGCTATTTGAGCAGGATATGTTAATATTAATAACATCTACCTATGTAGGCCATTCCTAGCAGCTTTCTTTACCTAGCTGTTTGATTTGATTGACTGTTTGATATACAGAGTCTACCAATCAGTTATTGGCGGTAACACTCACTCTAAATGAACACATTGTACCATTTTAAAACACTCATGTCACTAACATATTTTTTTTTTTCATTCCGTGATAATGTTTTATTCAACTTTCCCAGTCCCGTCTCACAAAAATATATTCTCCTTTAAATGGAAGGACTAGAATTCAAAATCACTGAATGATGCTATTGCCTAAATTATCTGTATTGGTGATTAAATCGCTCAGAAAGTACAACCAAAAAAAAAAAAACACTTTGCAAAAACCAACAAGAGAACAAACAGAATGAGTGCACCAAAACTTTATTTTATGTTTTTGTCTCTCTGAAGTCAGAGAGACTTCTGTTTCATCAATTAGAATACAATTAATGGACAGGGAAATAAACTCTGTTGCTATTTCTGAAACCTTTGTTCTATAGTATGCATAAAATACACTTCTACAGATGCATATTTTGCATGCTACATATTGTAACTGGGATTTCCTACTGAACAATGTCACTGGGGGGCCAAGCATTCATAGTTTTGTGACTAGCTTTCGATGACAGTGGGTTTCTAAAAAAGTGATACAGCTAAAACAGTAATTTAAGGAAAGTGATTACAGAGAATAAAAAGTTCCATACATCTTGGTGAGTGGTTTATGGTCTCTTTTAAAGTGTTATTTTTTGGTATGTAGTTCATTGGTTTCCGCACTTCCACCTGAATACAGTTCATTTAGTATATTTTCTGAGTAGGATTTAGCAACTCTATTCATGACACACTTTTTTGACATGATGTGATATCTGACAAGGGAAGAGAGTGCTTCAGAGGTGGGGAGTAAAATAGGCTTGTATAGCCTCTTGAGTTTTGTTACCTTTAGCCTCTTGTCCTTTGTAATAGCCAGTCATGTAACTAAGTGCAAGGACAGATGACCCCTCAACTACCTCCAGAGTGAGCTTGCCAGGACAGGGTGTTAAAGATTAGATTGATATCCCCACCCAGAAGAGGGCCGCAGTACAACTGCTGCTATAGTGTTTCTAGGCTGATATATTTTTTCAAAGTTTCCATGACCATAATCGCTGTTCTACGAATCTTCGCTACATCAGAAACAGAGTTATCATTATTTCTTTACATCCTTGAAGAGATATATTACACAGTTTTGAATGTACCACAAAAGTCAAGACATTTGCCTACTTTTTCCATATTTAACAGGTGGTTCTTTACTGAGTAGCTGAAAAGAGCAAACACATCAAATTGGGTACTGCAGAGTGATGGTGAAACACTGTGTCAGTGTCTGTTGCCCTGTCTGCACCACGCTTGGAGCTGTGAGCCAGGTACATGGCGAGATTATCAGTGGATGACATACTTAATATTTGAAACTGCACTTTGAGCTTAAGTTGTCCATCTGGCAACTCCCCCAGAGACTGGTTTATTTCCTTAGTGTGCTGTCACTGGAGTTTTAGTATGCAAAAAAGATAGTTTATTGCCCTCCAGAATAACATGAAAGGTATTTAAACATGGTTCTCAAAACTGTCCATGGCCTTCAGCTCCTTATGCAGGATATAGCCTCAATTACTTGGCAGTCTAATAGCCTTTCTAAGGACTGTAACAGCAGTCGTGGAATAGGGTTTTGGAGTATTTCTGTAGTAGATGCCACCTTTGTGAGGCCAAAGGAGCTTCATTAGCCTCCTCAGGACAGATGACACAACATCTGGGTTTTCTTATGCAGTTTTTACAGTAAAACCATTATAGCTATAGGAAGAAGCACTCAAAAAGAAGATGGGGAGTCAGGAAAGCCTCTTGCATGATTCTTTATCATTCCAAGGATCCACCAAATGTATCTTCATCTGGGTGAGATGATGGGGAATCATTGCTTTGTTGTCTTTTAAGACCTCAATTAGGGTATCCTGATGGGAGACCGAATACTCCCACCTGCACTTTGGATGCCTACCAGATTTCAGAAGTGAAATGTGTGGGGTGGTGAGGAAGTCTGGACTGGTCCATACAGCTTGGACTGGTCCTGCAAAAGATTTCCAGCTCCACTGTCCTGATGAATGAAAGGGCTAGAAAAATAAATGTCACCAATTAAGGCTGACATTGTAATGGGAATAGGCTCCAGGGCAGGCACATGCAGAAAAGTCTGTACAAATATTGTCAATATCAACATCAATGCCACACTTGAGACTGACGGCACTAGCCAGTACTGGCCAGTGAGGAAGTTAGTTAAGACCAGTTCCAATACCAGGTGAACTGGTACTGAGCTAGGTCTGAAGACTATAATCACTGATACTGGGAAAAAAACAATCATTGTCCACAGGCATTATATCAAACGCCTCAATCCCAAAGGCTGGAAAGCCAAGAGTGCCAACATCAGCACTGACACTGATAGCATTGTCATTGCGATAGTCCTTAAAAGGTAAATCTGCAGCATTGCTTACAAAGGAAAACCTGATACTGGCAGTGTTAATATCTGTGGTTGTCACCATTACATAAACATCAAAGCATATTTAAAAAAATTCAACTTTAAAGACTGTAATATCAGCACTGAAGCTACAGCTGAAAACTATGAACCTTTAGACTCTAACACCATTTCTTGATATTTTAGGCCAGCATCAAATGGTCCAACACCTGAATGACAGCCAGTCTAGACAACCTGGGTATTTTGGCCAAAACCAAGTCAGTAAAGAAACGCCTCTATGTAGCTTATCACAAAAGGGAGAAGATGCAAGAGACTTATTTGCTGGCCTTTAATAAAGACCTTCATCATATTTTCATTGCCAATTTGTATATGAAGAATACGTTGATTTCTAAATGATTTTCTGATGATGGCCCAGAAAATGTATGAATACTGCATAGCTCAGAATCTGAAAATGAAGAGACATTATCACTTCTGACAAGTTTAATAGAAACCTTTTCAGAAAAATTTTCACTGGGAAGCTCCAAGCTGTAAATGGTAACCTTGAATCCTGGGTAGTAGCTTCAATCCCTCCCACCAGGATGGGGTAGAAGAAAGCTGCTCCTTTAGCCATCCCACCTGCCAGGTTTCTCCAGCACCCAAGCTGATAATCAAAACTGTGCCTGAATTATCTTCAGGGCTCCATATCTGTATGTCACAGAGCTGGGCAAACTAAACTAGTTTTAAAATGATATGTAAACCTTTTAATTGCAATGAAATTATTTTTTTTTTCAATGAAAGCAGCTATGTAGATAAAGAGATCTGCAGACAAAGCTCATTTTCAGAGCATTGTGGGTGAAAGTAGAGGCACTGATACTATGAGAAAGTTTCAGTTGATTAAATGACAAAAGGCCTACAGCTTTAGTTATGCTGTTGAAACATTTGGACCTATTGACACTAGGTCATAATTTGTATCCTTGCTTCACATGTCCCTTGAATTAAAGTAAAGTGGAACTGCATTAAAACAATTGAAATACTTCCACTCAGTGCTAAAAATCTTCACTATTCTCTCTTACTCCTGCTTGACAGATATGACATGATATGCTTTTCTCCTACTAATAAGTGCCAGTGCATAAAGCAGTATGTGAAAACCATGGTATGTCCTCATGCAGGTGTGATAGAGACATCAAACGGAAACAGTGACACAGTCTGTCAGCTGACTTGATTTGCAACAATTCTCACTCAGTTCGAAACTAATAGGTTCATAGGTTCATAGGTAGGTACTAGGCTATCTGCCCTAGGGCATTTATAAGCCTAGCCAGAATGTGTTGGCTTTCACCTCCCTTTTATACTAGATTCCTGAGCATCTGTCCAGCAGGGCCATAGAAGTGATCCCGGGAGTAAATGTACGATTTCCCATCCACTCATCAAGATTTCTCTTGAAGAGGGTCAGTGAGGGGGCTCTGCCTAACATGGGCTGGGATTCTATTCCAGAACGAGGGAAGCCTTTGGGATATGAATCTATCCCTCCAGCATGTCCTATTTATTGTTGAGTTAAGGTTTAAATCCCTGGAGCATGTAGCTCTTATGGATTTGTTTTTCTTGAGGTAGAGCATGTCCAACAATTCCGGGTTAGACATGGTCTTGTACATCAGGCAGAGATCGCCTCTGAGTAGGTGGTAAGCAACTGAGTAGAGCTGGAGTTTCTTTAGTCGAGCTGCATAGGGCATCTGTTTGAGGCCCATGATCCTCTTGGTGAGGTATTTTTGAGGTCTCTCCAGCTGTTGCAGGTGTCGGGTAAGGTACATCCCAAATGGGGCATTGTACTCAATTATGGGCCTGATGAGCGATGAGTAGAGGGGCACAAGGACCTCTCTTGATCTAGATGTGAACCATTTTGTGATTAGGTGAGCTATACAGAAGGTTTTTCTAACCACTTTGGCAATATGATTGTCAAAGGAGAGGTTACTATCTACTTGGGTTCCCAGATCCCTAATTACTTCTTCCATACTTAGTGGATTACCTCCTATGTGGTAGTTTGTGGGCACTTTGTTTTTCCCAAAGGGAATGACTATGCACTTTTTGGCATTTAGCTTTAGGCCATGGTTCTGACACCAGGTATCCGTCTCTGTAAGGCCCTTCTGGAGGATGCTTGTGACAGCTGGTGAGTCGATTATGGCTCCCAGTTTGAAATCATCTGCAAACTTGGTAAGCCATAGTCCTCCCATGTTTGCCTGTACCTCAGAGAAGTATATACCAAACAAGAGGGGTCCTAGGACTGAGCCCTGTGGGATGCCACTTGTAACCGGTTTAGAGTCGGACATGGCACCTGCGCCTCTGACCATGTGAGTTCTATCCCTGAGCCAGTTTGCAACCCATCTTGTGACATATGGGTTAATATTTAAGCTGGTAAGCTTATTTATGATGCCAGAGTGGAGTATTGTGTCAAAGGCCTTTGCAAGGTCGAGATAGGCTGTGTGGACTACCTTTCCCTCATCTATGGTTTTGGTTACTATTTCGAAGAAGTCAACTAGGTTTAAGAGGCAAGATCTGCCTTTAACAAAGCTGAATTGGGTAGGGTCCAGTGTTTGGAGGTTCCCAATGTCTTTGTTTATGAGATCCATGATGATGCGCTCCATAGCCTTGCAGACCAGGCTAATAAACATCCTTCCCTTTATTTTTAAGTTATTGTATTGCTGACTGCTTTCACCTGCATCACTTCAGATCAAGTCTAATTGATTGACATGAAAGTAAGTTTAACTACAAATGCTTGGACTTTACTTGGATTTTACTAATGTAGTCATACTATATTCATGGTTAAAAACAGCTTGTAGGTTGAGTCCTCTGCATTGCTGAACCTTGGTAGTACACCAGTTTGTTTGGATTTGGATTTATATGTCTGCCTACAGTGGGCACAACTGAAATGCTGTACTTCTTACGTTATGTCTGAAGGTGAAAATGATACATAGTATTAGCATACTTTCTGTAAATAAATAAAAAAAAATAACACATTAATGTGCATGTAGCAGTCCACTTTGTTTTAATAGAGTTTGATATTCAAAGATAGGTAGCTTCAATAACAGACCTTCACCCAGTGAAAGTCATGGTCATAAATAAGTAAGTAATAAGTCCATGTACCTGCCCTTGGAAATGTATATAGACCATATTGTAGATGATAGATCTCACCACACACATCAACTGCATATCACTATAGCCATCCCTTCCTGGCCATGTGTCGCTCAAAATGTTGTTGCACAGACATATGGTACCCCATGTTCATCCAGAAGGTTTTCAAATTTACAGATGACAATTTTATAATATTTCCAACAGATTCAACAGTCTTATTTTTTAAAAGTCTTATTTTGAGTGTATACAGTCAGTTATGTGTTTGTTTGCTGTGGGTACAAGCTGAAAGGCTGGGTAGGATACTTTATTGTAGCATTATTGTGAATAGGAAAATATTATGACAATCAATGCAGAGACTTTGCCAAGGAAAAGCTTCATTAGAAGAATACCCTGATTATCCAAATGATTGCTATTTGAATGCAGGTTTTCTGAGAGCAATTACTGACAAAAAAACACAATTAAAACTGTTACTAGGCTCTAATCCCTCTGCGAGTGAAAGATTTTCTTCTTTCCCGGCTGCAGCAAGCATGGAGTTTTAAATAGTTCCTTAGGACATATGGATACAAAGCTTACTGTATGTGGGGTATATATGCTGGATGAAGCTATGCCACCCCCTCCCCAAAAAGTATATTTGTTATGTTAGTCCTATAAAAACTAATTACAGGAAATCTGAGGAGTATACTCTCTATTATACCTCTATAGTTAGTTTTGTAAAACCAAACATCTAAACTTCAAGATTGCAATTAAAAAAAAACTATGTTGCATAGCAGTTACGTAGTTAATTTATTTATTTGAGTGTGTTAATTAGATGGATGGACTGGTCAGACTGACTTTTATCAGCTATAACCTTTGCTCTTTAATGAACACATAATAGAGACATGAACATTTTAGATTCACATTCACTAAACTATACATCTAATACAGTAGATGGATATAAAATTGACAAAGTGGAAGGCGTATAGAACTATATTTAAACAATGGGTAGTTGAAGGGTGTTATAAAGAGTAAAATAATAAAATATTTTGGTATGAATTGGAGGAAGTCTAATAGCTAATAAGGAAAACAGCTATGTACCATCACTATGGACATATGCAACTGAGAGTGGTGTCTTTTATGATTTTAACTTGCAGATACAGTTTGTTCCATTAGGTGAACATTCACATTGCACATTCAAACTGTTGAGATGACAGACAAGAGTTAGAGTTCAGCCAGATTTGTTTGAGTTTGTTTTTCCAAGTGCTGCCCTTTACACTCTTTTGTTTTTCAGTGTTGATAGGTAGGTGATTCCAAGTGGCTGGTACTAACTTATTAAACATCTTCCCATTCATCAGTTTCCTTTCTGAATGAAGGACTGGTTTTATCTGAATGTTGGTCTTTCAATGTGTACAAATCTTTCTTAGCAGCTAGTAGAGTTTTGAGAGGCATGCCTATTGTTAATGAGCAATTCTAAATAGAAGCATGCTAAACAGCCTACTTGGTCGTCCTTGCATTGTCAGTAATTTAAATATTTTAATAGAAGGCAGTCGTAGGCATACACACCTGATAACAGTATAAAGCAATGCATTTTGTTTTTAGCAGACTGATGTAGCCAGGTATTGTATGAATGAATGACATTTAATGATGGGTTGGCCGTATGCTACTTCTGGAGGGTGTGCCATGCATCAGGTCAGAGTAAATTTGAAATTTTGTTACACAGTATAAGTTAATCCAGCACTTTGCTGGCAAACTATTCTACATGTTGAAGCATATAGCGTTGGCTCTGTATCTTAACAAAGGCTCATTTCTAGTTTTAATAATCTTGTATATAACATCAATTTGTTTAAATGCCTAAAGTATTCCAATGTGAGGGGGTGGACAGTTCTTAAAATACTTCTCTGATTAAAACAAGAAAACAACATGAAAAAGCAATCCCTTTACTTTCAAATGAGAATTCTGAGCAAATGTATATTAAAAATCACTGTGAATGGTTAAATAATCTACATTTAGCTTATAGCTTGAAACCTTTGAACAACATCATTGATGGTTTCAGTTTCTCAATAAAATCCATATATATGTCTATAATTTATAGTGAATGTGAGAAGCATAGATTGCAATTATCTAAACTGACATTGAACATATGGATTTTTTTTAAGCCATTGGTAATCATAAGTAGGTTCTTTGAGCTTTCTAACATGAACTTTTGATTTACCTGCAACCCACTTGAGCAAATAATGACACAAACATTTCAGAAAGAAGTTTTACTGCTGAAGGGAGCCATTGCTCTGCAAATAGATAGGGACATTTGACTGAAGATTGCAACTGCAGTTTTGCAATGCTTAACCAGTCTTGTGTGTGTATTCAGTTACATTCAGTGCATGCAATTCAGGTAGCATCACTTACGAGAACAGTTCTAAGCTTGTTAACAAAGAATTCCTGAACTTATAATTATAACAAAGTGAGTATTTCAAACATACAAATGCTGATGGGTAAAGAATTCCATAATTAGAAAATGTAATTCTTTACCCGTCAACATAACAGCTTCATCCTCAATAACAGACTTCAAACCATTTTAAAAATTGACCTGGCTGATACATGCTCTTGTGCCACTTCTGGCTAGTCCTGGTCCAAAATATTACATTTTTCATCCCTCTTTCCTCAACTGCATTTCACGCTTACTAACCAATGACTGTCTAGTCTCTCCTTCGTCACTCAGCATTGCCCCAGTGCAGGCCACACCAACTCTCCTGTGAAATCAGACATGTTCTGTGCAAGGCCTCTTGCCTGTTTCTCTGACATATAATATAGGCAATGTCCTATATCTCTCTGACAGATGACATGTTTAATTGACTAGTCCTGTCACACTCCCCGTATCATGATACTTACCCCACTTGTAAAATTGTATATAATAGTTTCTGTGCATGAAATTTGTGTATCCTCCATTTATTGTAACCCTTCCTGTATCATGACACTTTCCCTAACTTGTACATTTGTATATATTAAGTCTGTGAATGATTTCTGTGTATCCTTTATTTATGGTAATAATTATTGTGCATTAATGTGGAGCTTCTCTCCCCAGGCCTCCGCTGAAAAAAGATATGTCCAGTCGGACTTTCCTGGTATCCAAATGTAAAATAAATAAACAACTAGATAATACATCAATGTACTTGTATACACTATGCATAATGTTTAGAAGATCTTTTCTAAACAGTCAAAAGTACCACAGGTAAGTTCAGTTGCCACTATAGCTGTGCCTTCCACATCCTCCTGCATAATTCAACAAGACTATAACACTTATGTTTCACAATATTTGACAGAGACACTCAATTACCTAAAATACACCGACTTTCCAGATAAGTAGGTCAACAGACTTCTGAAAGACTTCATACACAGATGTTCTCCAAAACATGAGGGCAAAGCTGAGGAAACTAGTCTTGTGAAGATTAGAATAGTGCTATGTGAATGACTCTAACTTGTTCTACCTGGCTTTCTGTATAAATTTTAAAATTGTGTATGAAGGTTAAAGGAGTCCTGGGGGGCATTTCTGGATGAAAGCCTCCCTTGTACATTTTCACAAATAAGGGGTCATGGAAAAAAATTGCTGCAGTTGGTCTATGCTAGGGATGCAAACAGATCACAGCAAGGTTTCCATCAATAATGGAAGAGTTAGAGAACATTCATGTAACATCATTAAACAGTAATTGAACCCGTCTGCTAAAAAGTTTGCTATACTAGGAATGTGACTGGCTATCAAAAATGAATGCTCACCATAACCCATTCCTGTATCCCCATTGCCTCTCAAAAGAAGGGGTTAGAGTGATTCCATCCATGAGTGTTTATATACCATGCCACTGTCATGTTATCAGTTAGACGGCAAGTATACCCTATGGTAGTCTTGATACGCCTGCTGAGTAAAAGGACTGCATCATCTCTACAGCACTGATGCACAGATTACCCTTTACCTCTGACCATACACCTTCAACTTTTTTCCTTGACAATGCCATCTCATATCCTCTACGTTACTGGAAAGGGATACACAGAGTAAAATTCAGAGTATGGAAGGCAAGCAAATCATGTCTGCACTGGGATTTTTTTTCCCTGAAATTATATGAGCTCTAATATCTGAGACC
The DNA here is from genome assembly GCF_019279795.1 of Protopterus annectens. Classification (NCBI taxonomy): domain Eukaryota; kingdom Metazoa; phylum Chordata; order Ceratodontiformes; family Protopteridae; genus Protopterus; species Protopterus annectens. Next base: position 1,529,695,482 of record NC_056725.1, on the reverse strand, counting down.
ATTGCATTTGGAGAGTCCAGTGAAGGATTCTCACAGAAAATATGACTTCAAGGATGACAGAGATTGTAGTGTCTGCAAGTACTAGTGATGTAAGACATTGAGCTATCTCACTGATCAAGAAGTAAATGAGACACTACAGACGGATGAGAATAAATCTTGTCTAAAGGAAGATATGCCTTGCAGATATGTTACAATCGATAAACATTAACTTCTTCATCGATTCCATATGAGGCTTTGAACTATTCACCATGATTTGTTTTTTACTTTTTTGTTTTACTATACCAGTTTGTTGTTTGGGTAAGCCCAGCTGACAAACTGACCATTTTCAGGGGTGAAAACAAAAGAAAATACACCCATGGAGACTAGCACCAGTAGATTCCCCTTTATTATACAAAACTGAGCACTTTCATCCCTCTGCAATGGGGACTTCATCAGAATATACAAAGGGATATAAACAAGTTGCTTAAAAATCCCACAAACATTCATAATTGGCTAATTGATCCGCCAATAATGAAACAAGTTAACAAATCACTTTTCCTTGTACAAAATCTGACAAACAGTAAATAATAATAATAAGTGAAAAATGGTCCTGTAAAACATAAATATAAAATCTTTAATATTTATCAAATACCAATACCTTCCCAACCTCATTGTATCATTTTCAGGGGTGACCCAAAAGCTCTGTCTGGTAGTGTGACTTGTTGAGAGGCACGTACTAGGCAAATAAAGCTAGAAGGAATTAGACCTTGTACTCTGGGAACAGGAAGTAGTTCATTAGCAAAAAGCTTTAGTTCTCTGCACTAACTGTTGGACTAAATCATTCCTAATGACTGAAGTAGATTAAAAAGGATCTGGAATAGACTGGAGTTGAATGTCATCAATCAAAAGTTGGTGTATCTCCAGCCCTTGCCTAGGTAACAGGCGCCTTGACCTCTTGACTCCCTGCAGATTCTGTTTTATAGCAACATTGTATATAGATTTTGCAAACACCCAAGAGACTGAGGTAGGAAAAAATGGAAGGGTACAAAGCTATGACAGGATCCCACCTAGATCTGTTGGTATTTCCTGGAATCCATGTCAACCTTTATAGCAGACAGTTATCTTTGAGGTCCAAAGTCTACATCTATCCCCCTTCTGACAAACATGGTAAGGTAGACTTCAACTTCACTGAGGACATCTGTAAAGACTGTAGATGAAGTAATGCATGCTCTCTAGATATAAATCCAGTCCTTGTTTTCATTGCAATTAAAAGGAATCTGAAGTAATAACTGCTTCCCTTCTGGTCCAGATGGATCTATTGGTTGTCTGCTTTACTGATGATTTTTAACATATTTTCTTAACTTTTCAATAGATGGGCCATTAGGCAATCAAGGTAAACAGCATATGGGTGGGGGTTAAGGAGACATGTAAAAACTCTGGATATTACTTTGAAAATCCACCTGCTCTTTGTGTTGCCTTGCCATGTAAGTAACTAGAGTGGCAATCGGCTCTGACTGCCACCAGAGTAGAAAAGTTGGACAAGTTCTTGGAGATTTAACTGCAGTCTTATTGAAGGTGGGCAGGATACATGTTGTTGCTAATTATTCTTTTATTTGGATTGGCATTTGATGTAGAAGTTCCTACAACCTTGCTGGTTCTACTCAGACCTCTGTTTTCTTACTGTTGGCCATGCCGTACAATAGCTGACATGGACAAGTTAATGTTCTTCAAAAGGGACTTTGGAAGTCTTTCATTTTATGCCAGCAGCTGTGAGGATATTGCCTCCTTTCTCCATGTTCTCAAACTTCTATTTAAACATTGAACCAAATAAAGAATATCCATGAAACTCGGCATTAGGAAACCAGTTATGTTTAGTCAAGCATGATTATAAGGAGCTGTGCTGGTGGCTGCTGTCCTAACTGTACCATCCACTGAATAGTGTGGCAGGCACATAAGGATGGAAGTAGAGGGATACTTTGGTGCATGTGAGCGAAACTTGTTCTTGAGATGACCATCCATACAGACACCAAGAGCTACTATTTTGCACATGGAATGGTAAGAAGAAGAACAGCAGGGGAACCAACGGGCCTTTTACAATGTCCCCCATGGAGATATAATGGTGTCCGCCAAATATCACCCCCCCTCTCTCTCTGTCTGTCTCTGTCTCTCTCTCTCTCTCTGTCTCTCTCTCTCTCTCTCTCTCTCTCTGTCTCTCTCTCTCTCTCTCTGTCTGTCTCTGTCTCTCTCTCTCTCTCTCTCTCTCTCTCTCTCTGTCTGTGTGTCTCTCTCTCTCTCTGTCTGTGTCTCTCTCTCTCTCTCTCTCTGTCTCTCTCTCTCTCTCTCTCTCTCTCTCTCTCTCTCTGTCTCTCTCTCTCTCTGTCTCTCTCTCTCTCTCTCTCTCTCTCTCTGTCTCTCTAAATCTGCTTTTTATTTCCAGAATCTCCCAAACTTGGGGTTGTCATTGGTGTAATGTGGTCTAAATGCCATATCCAGTGTTAACATCTAAGGTGAGGGACTCTATCAGAGAGTTCATGAGCCCTCCCCTTGTACCTGTGCTTCTTACCTGATCTCAGAAAGGAAAGGCTGGAGGAAGTGAGCAAATTTGAACTGAGTCAATATATGTGGGCCTCGTCCCACAAGGTGCCTTTAGTACTCTGTTCAGTTGCCATGAAGTTTTTATGGCCAGAGAAGGAGATATGAAAAAGGCTGATGTTATCTGGCTACAGGTGCAAAGGGTAGCACAGCCAGCACTGTATGCAATGCTAATGTTAAAAGTAATATCTAGACAACACTCAATCCTGAGGACACTGATCCCAAACTGCTTGAGACTGATGCTCTTCAGGCCAATGCTGATATAACAAGGGTTGGTAAAAAGCCTGACAACAGTGTCACAATCCCAAATAAGGGGACTAGTGGAGCCAGTCAGCTGAAAGCTGACATCAAAGACCTCAAAGCAGAGGGCTCAAAAGCTCAACTAGACGAAAATACAAAAATATTGACAAAGATGGCACTGAGACTACCCAAGACTGACCACAAGCAATGTGCATATAAAGAGCTCCAATGCCAAAAACATACATAGATGCCATCTACATAAATAGTATCATCAATGTGGAAGGTACTGTATAAGTCACAAAGACTGATGGTATGAGTTCTAAAACTAGAATACAACCACTACTGACATATCTGTCTATGTTAATGCAGATGTCTATAAAGCAGTAACAGTCCTCACTGGAACTAGCCCAGCAGCAATGGTCACTGAGTGGAGCCAGGATAAAAAGTTAGGGAAAATATGCTTCTGTCCAGTTTGGCACCAAAGCGAGAAGGGCCAAGAGACTTTTCTTGATACAAATTAAAGATGACCCTTAACAACGTGTTTGCCTATGGTCAGTGCAACAAAGAGACTATGCAAGGATTTCATAAATCTAACAGATAAAGGCATGGGGGATGTAATCATTCTGAATTCAGCTTTAAACGCCAAAGATACATCTTCTTGTCTTGTTAACCTAGGAGGTAAAGATACCATAATAATGAAAAGCAACTTAGACTCACCAAAAAGTAGTAAATACTTTTAAGTCTTCCATCCTGCCAGTTTTGCTGAAAGAGGACGGCTCTTGAAAAATGCCTATCATCTCTATGTTTTTGACTTCTTTCTCCATGCATACCTTACCCCCTATCCTTTTGCTTCTGCTTAGAGTCATAAGACTTAGGCTCAGTTGCAGAAATCAATGGGTTTGATTCCATGATAGTGCTGGTTGAAGTTTCACAAGGATCAAACTGAGAATGCCTTTGAAGCCCTGCAATATCAGTTTATTTCTTCTATCCCTGATGGACCTAGAATTAATCATCTCACATATTTTACAATTGAATTAAATTATTCCTGTCAGAAACAAGAAACACATAAAAGGATTGTCGGTCTTTGACAGGAATCTTATGTCCACAGTTACGGCAATTTTTAAAACCTCTTCTATCCAAGCTGAACAGAAGAAGAAACTCAACAGCCACCAATAATTCATAATAAACTGTAAAATGTAAAGCAACATTTAAACAGTCAAAAATACTATCACGTGGCAGCTGAAGAGGAAGCTTATGAAGAGCAACACCACCAAACAAAGATACAAAATCTTTTTTTAACTGAAAGAGCATGAATGAGTACCGTTTAGTAAGAAAATAAACACACACAATGATAGTGAAAACAATAGAGAATGGCATTAAAAATTCCTGTGAAAAAAAACGCCAAGGTCTAGGGGGTGGGAAAGAAAAACTGCTAGAAAAGGGAGAACGTATATTAGTTTATCATTGTTTGAAGATTAGAAGATGTTACAGATATTTCCCCATGAAATAATAAAAAATAAAGTCAAAGCTGTAAACCCTTTAAAAATAAAATAATGAATGCAAAATGATGGATCATAGTGATTTTTTTTTCTGATGAGTAGTTGGCGAGAAGCAAAAAAAATTTGGAGATGAAGCTAGTTGGCAGAGCATTATGAATAAATGAGAGAGATTTCACATCACAGACAGGCGTGTCTTATTTTATTTCATTTATTTGTTTATTTATTACTATTTTTATATTAACTGTGTGCCCTTTCCAGGGCTACAAGGTATTACTTGTGTGTTTTTCTTTTAGTTATTTCAAATGTTTTATTCTGTCTTTTTCAAGACATTGGGAATTCATACTTGCATTTGAATATCTTTTCCTGGTGGTATGGTTATACTGCCGGATTGACAGTTTTTTCCACCAAGGGATGATTTCTTTAGCTTAAAATTGTATTCATCCATGAGTGGGCACAAGGACATCTTTTAAGATATTGTGGTGTTGACTTTTCAAGGGCATGAAGCATCATTTGTGTTGTTTTCTTATTTTTGTGCTCTTCCCATCTTTTTTCAAGACTTGGGGAATGTACTCTTGTTTTTAAATAGCTTTTCCTGGTGGTCTGACAAAATAAACACACACAAAAAAACAAGTATTGAATATTTACAATTTCCTAGGTAGAAATAAATGCTGCCTGTTTTGGTTATTAGCAACAAGTGTCCCAACTGTCAGAAATATCTCCGTATTTTTTGGGAATAAGTAGCAAGAGCCATACAACAAGAAAGATTTGCAAAGAAAAGTAAGACAGAATCATTACTACTTCCATGCCAGACTGGTGGAGAAGCCTGCGAATCAGGCAGCCATAATCCTGACATTGTGTTTTATAGACTCAAATGAGAAATTGATTTACAGAACATACTGTAGTCCTCCTGCATGTTAATTGCATTTGTAATTTATAATATATTTATCTGATTATTCCTAATTTTTGCTTGCTAATTTCATTTAAAATTTGTAATATAATAGAATATTCATCTGATTTCTCCTGAATTATCAAAAAATATGTATTTCCACATTTTCTATAGGCTAAAGTTTTACTTTACAGAACTATATGAACACTGAGGTTAAAACTGCTATGTGACTGCACTGATTTTTGGATTTTTTACATTTAAGGTTTGGATATTCCATTACTTTTTTGACTTTTATATTATTACATTGCAATTTTTTTGTATTTTAAACCTTGTTTTACTGCATTGTTTTATTCTTGAAGTCTTAAAAGTTCTTGGCTAGGGTCAGTAAGCAAATATTCATTTGCATTCATTGATTAAATAGGAATTAGATTCAGCTAATTAGTGGGAGGAGATAAGAAACAGTTTTCTTGCTTAAGGTATTCACCTACATACCTCTTCAGTGACAAGAGCTCTGAGTTTAAAACTGCTGTTTGACTGCACCCAACTTTTGGTGAGTTTTTAGCTGCCCGTCCCTACTGTAAATTAAGCTTTCAAAGCCCATCCTAATGCTATTTCTACTGTACACTAATAGCTGAAACTGATAAGGTGCTCCAATTAAACTGTTAAAGCTCTATTTAGTCTCTGTTTCACATAATCCCATTTCAACTAGTGTACAATGCAACATTCAGAATGTTAATCTGAATTGTATATTGTTCTTTTCTGCATTTTTTTTGTTTTAACTAAAAGTTAACTTTTTTGAATTTAACTTGGTCTGAGACACAAGGCTTGTAGTACCCCTCACAATATTGGGAAAATTGTGATTTGCTTCAGCATCTGAGTCTCATTTATTTCATTTCTACTGTTTTTTACTGCTTATATTTTATTTGGTCTGGAGGCCTTAGTCTTATAGTATAACTCACAATAGTGAGAGAATTGTGACTTGCTGCAGGATCTGAACCTTATATATACACTTATATTGCATTTGTACTGTTTACTTATTGGATTCCTCTTTAACTCATCTCCCATAACCTCTTATGAGCTGTGCAGCAGTGGTTTGCAGTTGTTGCTGTTTGTCTTTCAGCTTTTTCCCGGTTAGGGGTTGCCACAGTGGAACTCCGGTCCACTAGTGACTGGCATTAGATTTTCATGAACGCTGAGGTGCCAGCTTGACGTTCAACCTTCAATGAAGGCACGCCCATTTACGCATGTCTTTTGAATGCCCACCCAACCGTCCTGTACAAAAGCAGGTATCTAGAGTCATAACTGTCCATATAAAACTCCTTCTGCTATTTTCTAAAGTATCTATGTAAGTGTAGAGCAGCTAGTTTGCTCACTGAGAAACATTACCCCAAGAGTGTTGTTTTGGATAAATCCTAGACCTCTCCTCCCATCCCAACAACTCTAAACTATGGTTGCACCACCCCTCATAGATCACACAAAAGAGGATCCACAGCCATGGATGTGCACTTTGTACTGCCTCTATAGACACCCTGGTGGAAATGGGCATCTTGAGAGAATGAAGTAATTGTCTCATGTTTAGTTGCAGCCACCTTATTCCTAAGCAGACTGACACACAATGCATGAGATGTAATTGCACTATGTCTATGGAGGCAAAACTTTCACATACAAACATTGATAACTTCAAACAGGTTGCCAGTAGCACGTACACTACACCTACTATGGATGAGACACATAAACTCACACATGCTGAGGCTGTTAAATGCAATATACCCAAACCTCAGTGGCCTCACATATGCTGCCCTCAGCAATATCCTAAACACTCTAGAAAGACAAGACTTCCCAGGACACATACAGCCACATCTTACAATGTCTCAACCTCTAATCCCTCAAGACAATGTGCCACACAACCCAATGTATTGGTTATTGGAGACTCTATTGTGAGACACAGTGATGTCTCCTCACCAGTCTGGGCAAGGAGACTGTCATTATCAGTTGCCTATCAAGGGCAAAAATCTAGCATGCACTCAGGACCTCAGACCACAATTACCAGTATGTCACTGTCATAGTCCATGTGGGTGTTAATGACCTGATACATACCTCCCTGCACTATGTGAAGAGAGAAATGAGAGAGTTTTCAGATTATGTGTCTCACACATATATGAGTCTAGCATTGAGCAGCATTCTACCTTCTCCAAGGATGATATCACAATATAAAGAGAAGATGATTGACTTTTACAGTTAGTTTAGTGACTTGTGTCATTCTAAAGGGCTCCAGTATTTATCAGCTTGAGAGGACTTGCTTGATAGACAAAACTAGTTTGCCATGGCAGGTGTGACTTGTACCCTTAGGCTTTTGGATATGTCATCCACTCCTATTGTGCATTTTTAGGCAATACTAATCTGATAAATTCTCCAACATAGTAAATTCTACACAAGATAAATTAAAGGTGTTGCTGCTCAATGATAGGAGTCTCAATAAGACATTCCACTCCTTTGAAGCGCTCTTCACCCTGGATAGTGTTGACATCTGTGAGTCATGGTTTAAAGCAGCAGAAGGCACCATGATGGTATGAGGCTATAATGCCTTCCACACATTTATACCAGTTATTAGACAAGAAGAAACAAGAGGTGGAGGTGTGTCACTCACATTAAAAAGTAAGCACACTTCAATATTTGTCAAATAATATGACATCCTTGAAATGCTGTATGTCCAACTAACCTTAGGTAAAGTCCAGTACCACATTCTCGGTAGTTATAGGTCACAATCTATGACTCAGGATAAGTATACCACATCTTGAATGTACTGGATTCACTTACAGTTTAGCCCAACACCACATTCATGGGTGATTTCAACTATCTCACCATAAACTGGGATACATTCACAACCACTAACACACAGGCTCAAAGATTCCTGGATTTTTTCAGTGCAAGCACCCTGGCACAGCTAGTCTGCACACCTACTAGGGGGTGCAAATATCCTTGATCTGGTACTCACAAATATGAGGAAATATTGCACCATCTCCTTGCATAATGTCCTCACTATACATTTTAGATCACAAAGCAGTAACCCTTGAAATAAATATAAAGGCTACACTCCCAGAAAACCCCAGAACCTTTAAGAACATCTGTAAGGCTAACTACCTCCTATTAAATACAGGTATAGCTAAATTTTTAGACCCCCAAATTCACAGAACATTGTGGCCTATGCAAAAGTGTTTATGGAAAGCCTGTCCAAACATGTTAAAAACTGCATACTAAGTTCCAGACTAAAATAAACTTAGTACAAACTCCAAAAACAAGGCCCTTAGTGGGCCCCAAGTCTAAATAAGTTGTAAAACAAAAGTAAGAAAATCTTGTCTGAAAAATAAAAAGAGCTATGCTCAAAAGACAAATAAACTCCCTTATCAGTCTCAACAAACAACTCAGGGGACTAATCAAGTCCACCAAAGCCAACTTTGAGGCAAAATTACTTCACACGTTAAGGGTAACAATTAGGCATTTTTCAGTTATGTATGCAGACTTAAGAGGAACACCCAACAGAGTAAATGAAATATCCTATACCAAACCTGGGATATAGCAAATTTGCTGGCAAATAAGTTTAGCTTCAATTTCACCCCACTATCATCTCCTCAGTTCTCCACAGGAAATACCTTAGACCATTTCTCCACCAACTGTCACTAAAGGAAAGGTCCTCACTGCACTCACCAGAGCTAAAAATACTGCATCACTAGGTCCTGATAATATCCCAGTATGCCTCCTAAATAGCTTGAAACATGAGTAATCAGGCCACTAGAATCTCTATTCAACTACAGCCTCCAGATAGGCTTCATCCCTACTGAATGGAGGAGTGCAACTGTCATCCCTCTACACAAAACTGGACCATCACCAGACGCAGGGAACTACAGACCCATAAGTTTGACCAGTCGTATATGCAAGGCCATGGAGAGAATCATCATGGATCCGATAAACAAGGGCTTAGGAAATCTTCAAACACTGGACCCATCCCAGTTTGCTTTGTCAAGTGGAGGTCATGCCCATTAAACATAGTGTACATCTTCAAGAAGGTCACTAAAGCCAAAGATGAGGGTAAAGCAGTACATACTGCCTGTTTTGATCCAGCAAAGACATTTGACACAATACCTCACTCGGTTATTATAGATAAACATACAAATTTAGGCATAAATCCTTATGTCACCTAATGGATAGCCAAACGGCTTAATGATAGGAAACATAAGATTAGGGTGAAGGAATACACCACCACCAATAGGCCTGTTACTAGTGGTGTCCTACTGGGCTTGGTACTGGGACCTTTTATGTTTGGAATATACATCTCTGAAGTCAAGGCCAATGTATTGGGCCTTTGGCTAATCACATTTGCTGATGAATGCAAATTGGGTGCAATCACTGAATACCCTAAAGATGACAATATCTTCCAGAATGGCCTGACACAGACAAATAACTGGTGTCAGACCGTGGCCTAAAACTCATTGTAAAAAAATAAATAAATATACCTTTCTGGAAGATGACCTCTCCTGCAAATTACAGCATTGATAACACTCCCCTAATGGTACAGCCAATGGTAAGGGACTTGGGAAATCAGACTGACAGTATCCTGATCTTAGATCACAATGTGCCCATGGTAGGAAAGCAGCCCAACTTATAAGTAAGACCATGACATCCAGATCTAAGTAGATTGTAGTCAACTTTACTCAGTCCTCATTAAACCAATAATTGAATACTGTGCTCCCTTTGGCATGTACTTGGCTAGGCATTTGCAACAACTGGAATGACCACAGACGTTTCTCACTAAAAGAATGCAGGATGTAAATAATATGTCCTATGCAGACGGCCTCAAAGCCCTATCTTTGTACTTGGTCTCCTACTGACTACTGAGGGGTGATCTGTGAGTAACCTACAAGGCATTCTCCAGTCCAGCCCTGATGGATATGCTACACATTCACAAAACACACAGCACAAGAAGTACCTGATCTAAGAATCTAAACCTTGTCTATGACATAAACAAAACATGTTGCAGGGTCAGGTATGTGTCTCAGAGATTACCCCTTCTCTGGCACAGACTCCTCATTCATGTTTAACAGAGCTCTTTCTTAAGCCTTTTCAAATGCAATTTGGACCAATAGATGGGAAATTGCAAATTCATCCCTGGCTTGTTGCCTGTGGCCATGATGAACAGGGGCATTTTGTAGATGCCTTAAGTCATATGTATATACCAAAGCCATTCTAGCCCATGAACGTTGATAATTGGGAAATTTGGGGCATGAACGGGTAGGCTGAAAAAGGCTGTAGGATCATTAGTCTAGTAACACCTTATGGTCCTATGATCTTATTTATCTTATCTTATCTGAAACTTATAACAATAATATATGTTTACCTAATTATTCCTTAATCATCCCAAAACTTAGTAACTCTGTTTTATCAGGTGGAAATTTTACTTAACTAGAATAGTATTTCCTCTTTAAATTCAAATTTACTTGAGAACTTAATCAAAAAGCACTACTTTGCTGAATGCAACCAATCTAGTGTTTACATTAAATGACAGACAGGTGCCCATTTCAAATGCTTGCACTAATTGTAGAAAACTGACTGAAATTTCCAGTATACTTGATGTAAAAGATATTGAGAACTTATCAAGTTGCAGTTGTTGCAACATTGTGGCATTCAAAATAGTTTTGGAATATGTGACCTCTTGGAAAGAACACCTAAAAAATATTCTCTTAAGCAGGTGATGGTCAGTTGCCTACCTAATAAGAAAACAAAACTCAAAACTTAAAATGAAACAGATAAGCATCTAAAATCACAATATATGAATGGTAGCAACCAATGGAATGGAAAAAAAAAACAATGGTAGTGTTGTGTGTAAAAATATAAATAAAAATAAAATTGTAAAAGAGACAAACTGTCCGTTATGTATACCATAAGTACTAGAGAGGTTTTAAATTCTAAATTTGTCAGCAGTATTGACAATAGCAAAAATCACCTTCTTCCTGTTACAATATCTCCCATACTAACCAAAAACAGAAAATACAACAGAAAAACTAAATTCCATTAACCAGACTGAGACGTTAGCCATGTCTCACAAAGATACCTTTAATAATGATGTAGTACAACATTGTACAAATCAGTGTCTTACATACTGATGGAACTCACTTCCTAGTGTACTTTGCCCTTAAAAAAACTATTGAAACATCAAACAGGAATCATCATAAAAAATTCCAGTGGTAGTAAAAATGTGTGGCAAACAGTTGTAGGAATAAAAAAAAGAACACTAGCTGGTAATGTTAATAGAGACTGAAATTCTAAACTCTGATAATTTAGAACACCATAGAACTATTGTAGAAGTGAATACTGCTCCAACTAATTCACAACATATTATAATTAACAAAAAGAACCATAAGGATACTATGGATTTCACAACCAGTTTAGACTTACAAGACAGAACCAATTAGCTGGAGTGTAATATGTTAATGTTTTGGTAACTCTATCCTTATGACAGTAACTTGATATGCATGTAAACTCAGTAAGACCACATAACTAACTTGATATGTATGTAAAATCAATAAGACAAACAAGTAATGTCATATGTATGTAAACTCAGTAAGACAAACGTATAACTTGATATGTATGTAAACTCAGTAAGACAACCAAGTAATGTCATATGTATGTAAACTCAGTAAGACAAACGTAAGTAACTTGATATGTATGTAAACTCAGCAAGACAAACGTAAGTAACTTGATATGTATGTAAACTCAGTAAGACCAACATAAGTAACTTGATATATATGTAAACTCAGTAAGACAAACATAAGCGTTTCTGCATTACTGGGCTTATTTTTCAGTAGATTGATACAAATGGCTTACATTCCACAATGCTAAATCACATGAAAAAATAGTTTTTAGCCAACACTGAAATGTCTGAAAAGGTTCCAGTCAAGCAGGCATTTAGTAAGATTATTCCTTCTCCCAGATGAAATGGCTATCACTTTACTAAAGCACCATGCTTGATAGCTGAGACAAATATGCCTTCTTTATAATATCAGATTAGTCACATATTAGGTTGGGAGGAATGTGTATCAGATGCCTAAATGCACTCCAGAGATCTACTTCACTTCAACTGCTATAGGGCTGTCTTTCTATCAGGCAAAATGTATGGGCATTTGAAGCCTTTTTTCGGATTAATGATAAAATATCAAAAATACTGGTGCAGGAAGGTCTACTCAGCCTGTAAAATGCTATTTTTGTAATGCACACAGCATAAGTAATAAACATCACAAACTGAACCGCATAGTTGAACATGAACACTATAATTATCATTGCTATAGTTGAGGGACAACATTGTAGTAATGTGATATTTCAGGGTTTTGAGAAATAGGAATGTTTGAGGAATAATAGCAAAGAATGTGGTTCACTTTCTCTTATTCAGAATTCACTGTATTCCATGCTTATTAAAAGTGATCATTTACTGGAATATGTTGCAGTTGATACACATGTTTTAAGCTTTATTATATAAATAAAGGTTGCCCTGGGTTGCCAAAGACCTAGTATAGGGACTTACAGAGTATTGGAATTACTGAACCAAGGTGCATGTTATATTGAAGACTAAAACCATCCTGACATAAATTGGAGCAAAGAAAATGCAAAAAGTGCTTTCTCTATCATTCCAGAATCATGAACAACTAGTCATTGAAGGCACTTAAATTAGCAATCTCCTTGATATTATTGGAACTGATATGCTAAGGCACATAAACAAAGTATCCATTTTAAAACCATTATGGACCTCAGACCATAACTCTGTTGAATTGGTGATGTACCCCATTATTAAGTATGTATCTCTTCTTATAAACAATACTGTTAACTGACCCAAACAACATTTCTCTAATGATACAGAATATGGTTATACCCCTCATCAAAAAACATTGTCTGAGGTAGACTCTACAGTCGCACTTAAACATAATACTTATAAGAATAAATCTTTCTTTTGGTTGAGTCATGACTTAATTAAACCTTACAGGAAAAACATTTTTTCAGCTTTATAATAAATTTCTATATATATAAAAATGAAAACAGAGTAAATTGATTAGGGATCTGAGAAATAAAATCAGACTTGAAAAGGCAGCCTATGAGAAAAAATAACTTTGTATTAAACTGTTAAAAAGAAATACTTTGAGTATACAGATAAAGCCTAAAAAAATAAACACAATGTTAGCGCAACAACTTCTTAACTTCTGACACTATATTTTGCTGTCAATGAATTAAACAAGCTCTTTTCTTTAGCCGTTCTTTCTTAATCTGGAAATAATTTAGAATTCAGTATTGCTTTAGGGGAATATTCTCTACTTATATCAGTAGAAACTATAATAAGATCAATAAATAAAATAAAGAAAACAGCATCTACAGGATCAGATGCTATTCCATCCATTGAGTTAACCAATGCAAAGTACTTCTGTAGCAGTACTGAAGAACATATTTGACAAATTCCTGTACTCTGGTGCTGTAATGCATTCTTGGAAAATAGCACACAAATTCATAAAAGAGGGTGTACGGATAAAATCAAGAATTCGAGACCTATTTACTGAAAATCTATCCTTGGAAAATGTTTTGAGAGATATCTTATTGATTTAATAAATAATAATAACTCATCAGACTGGCAAGAGTATGTCAACTCTCACTAGCCTTGTTGAGTTTTACAACCAAATCACACTGGTTAATGATTGTGGCTTGTCATCAGGTATATTATGCTTGGATCTTGTGAACAGATTTAACACTTAATCCTTCTATGACATTTACAAAGCATTTTGTAATGCAAAGATAAATCCTTATATAATTAGGTGGACAAATTTATGGTTAGTGGGATGCACAGAAGTGGTGGCTATAAATTAGATCTGAATATCTAAAAGTCAATTTAGAAGATTCTCAGGGTTATGTGTTAGGGTTCATAGGAGATTACTACGCTAAAGGCTGAGGAACCCTTACAAGCCTAGCCAGTTTTACCCAAGTTTCACCCAATTTTCTATCCCTACAGGAAAGATAACAAGGGTCAGCAAGCAGGTTTTGACTATTTATACAGACTCCCTTTGTCCATAAGGGAAATGGGTGCCACTCGGGAGTACATTTGTGATTTCCCACCCATTGGTCCAGATAGTGCTTGAAGATGGTCAGGGAAGGTCTTTGCTTCATTTATTTATATTATCTTATTTTATTTTACATTTGTTAACTGGGAAGGTCCGACTGGATATATGTCCATTTTCAGCAGAGGCCCGGGGAGAAAAGCTCCATACGGTAGACATAAGACAGAACAGCATAATACACTGTAATATACAATAGAGAAATACAATCATTAGAAATGTTTACATGTTTACATAATGAAACCATTACACTATTAGAATAATTCAAGATAGAGGTTATATAATATATTTGTAGGTCATTGTCCAAGTTCCCAGCCTAACATTCAAAAGGTTCATATATATTTGTGTGTTTCTTTGTAGGTTACATAAAATACATTCTAGATTTCACTTAAGCACATGTTAGTACAGAGTAATAGGTTACTCATGTGAACAGGAAACCTGTACCAGAGGAGAGGCAATCTCTGGGGAACATATCTATCTCGCCATCATGATCTATTCATGTCAGAGATCAGATTTAGATCCTTGGAGTGGGTAACCCTCATGCAGTTAATTTTTGTGTATATGTAACATTTACATCAGGGCTGGGTAACAGACTGCCTTGTAGATCATGCACAGATCACCCCTCAGTAATTGGTAGGAAACAGAATACAGTGATGGGGGCTTTTAATTGGTCCACATATGAAATGTTGGTTATACCCTTTATTATTTTGGTGAGAAACGTCTGAGGATGATCAAACTGCTGCAGGTGCAATGTACTCGATCATTGGTCTGATAAAGATCAAGTACAGTGGTACTATGACATCCTTAGATCTGGATGCCACACACGTACTTATAAGCTGAGACACATAGAAGGATTACCTACCACCAGATTTCTATCAATCTGAGTACCCAGATCGCTTTCCAGTGGGTCCACTCTTGGGGATGCTATCAGTGTTGTAATTAGCATGGGTATTTGAATCCCCAAAGAGTATTATTATGTATTCTTCACATTTAGTTTGAGGCCATGGCTCTGACACCAATCATTAGTCTGTGTCAGACCTTTCTGTAGGATATCAACATCATTTGGGGACTCAATGATTACCCCCATTTTGCACTAATCAGCAAGCTTAGTCAGTCAAGGGCCATTTACATTTTCCTTGACAACTGTGAAGTATATCCCAAACAAGACAGGCACAGCACTGAGCCCTGTGGTACTCCACTGGTGACTGGCTGCTTGTTGGATGTGGACTCCCCCACTCTAACATGTGTTCTATCCATGAGCCACAACTTTGTAAGTTAATCTATAATACCTGAGTGGGGTATTATGTCAAATACCTTTGCCAAGTCAAGGTAGTTGGTATGCACTGACTTACCCTCATCCATGCCCTTGTTAACCTTCTCAAAGAAGTCCACTAGACTGAGCAGGCAGGACTTATCCTTGACAAAGGTGAACTGGGCTGAGTCTAGAGTCTGGAGATTTCCTATGTCTCTGTTAATCAGGTCCATGATTATCTTTCCATATGTGAAGCTAGTCAGACTTATGGGTCAGTAGTTTCCTGGGTCAGTTCTTGCCCCCCCTTGTGCTGAGGGATCACTGTTGCTGTCCTTCCTCCACTCTATTGAGACATGGCATATCTGAAGACTGTGGTAAAATAAAGATCCAAGTGGACCTGCTGGGTCATGTTTCCAGCTCTTTAATAGGCACCCAGGGATTCTGTTAGGGTCCACTGATGTTGTGTTTCTAGCTTTGGAGTGCACTAATGACTTGTTCTTTTGTGATAACAGGCAAAGGAATGATAGGGAGTATTTCATGGTGAGTGACTGAAGGTGATTAGAGGATGAAATTTGAGCTGAATTTATCTGTTAGCAAGTTTGCTGTTTCTTCTGGCTGAGTATAGGTAGTGCCATCTACAGCCAACTCAGCAGATTGTTGAGTGCCTCCCTTAAGAATTTGGGCATAACTAAAAATGCTTTGTGGTTATCATTTGCTTGGGAGGCTATTTTAGTCTTGCATTTAGCTTTTGAAGACATGACAAGTTCCCTGATTTGCCTGTTGAGACTAATGATGATTTTTTTTCTTTGTTGTTCACACTTCCACTTACTTCTAGACAGGAATTTCTTCCTTCTGTTGTATAATCTATTTATTCCAGGGGTCCACCAGGGTGGCTTGTTTTTCTGGCTAGACCTAGGTTTAGTTCGGTGAGTTACTGCTGTTTCTATGCAATTGTACAGGACAACTTCTGTATATACTTCCGCATAGGTCTCCATATTTTAAGGGTTAAGGGGAGCTTTGCAATTACCTATGCTATCACTTAATAGAATGTAATTTGCCTTAGAAAAATTCTTTAGGATTTTAGGGTTTGATGGGGGTTCTACCATTTCATTTATTTCAAAGGATGCCAAATTATGATCCGATCTTGCAAATAAGAACATTACGCTGGGGGGGGGGGTGCAACACTCCCCATATTTATGAGTACTACATAAAGGATATTTGAGTAGATATATGTCAGATTATCAAAGATCTGAAACTTTGAAATTCATATGGCCGAGACCATATGATAAAAATTTCAGAACTGGGTTTAACCACATGGATGAAGAGTGGGTGCTACACTCAGTGTAGACTGCAGTTATCCAACAAGACGATGCTGCTCTGCATGCAACTCAGGTACTTCTAGAGCAGCAGGTAGACTGGGCAAAGTTACAGAGATAGTTATTTTAAGGGAAATTTTAACTTGAAAGCATGTGCATTTATACTGGGCACTGCTAACTGCCACTGTGTGGAGAGCAGCCTAGCATAAACACTGGGCTTATACAGAATCAGAAAAACAAGTTTTACAACAGCAAGGCCTACAGACCAATCAGGAAAACACACAATAAGCTTTCAGCCAGAAGACACCAACTCAAGACAGGTTTGCTACAGCACATTTCTGCACAAATGTGCAGTCAGAAAACTCCCTTAATGTAAAAATGCTGTTTTGTTTTTAGTTCAAGTGCAGGGAAACCACACAGTCTAGATACTACTGTCCTGTAAAACTAGCAGACACAATGTGATCATGTCTTACAGCAGCAATGGAAAAAGTTCAGCTTTGCAATTTTACTAAAATGCAAAAAATGCAACAATTATTTAGTTAAGGGTCAGTTTTATTCAACACTGTTTTGAGTATGATTCCAAAATGTGGATAGCGGTGGCTGTGCAGTTAGGCAGGTGAAAATAAAATTGGCTTTATTGTAACAAATGACAGTGATTTCACTATTACAAAATAATACATGACAGAATTCTGTACTTGGACCAAGTCTATCAGCCTAAATTTTAGTTCAGACAAATGTAGTGACATGTACATCAGGAGTCCCTAATATTAAAACCTATCATATTGCTACCTAATACTGTACAATAATTAGATTATTATAAAGATTTAGGTATTACAGTGACCAATATTTTTTGCTTCAGCAAACATGTTGATATAATTACTTGTCAAGCTATGAAATAGATATCTGTATGTCAGGACCCGTTAGAGTGAGTCCCAAAATCTGGAAATGAAATGGCCGAAAGATAAGACTTACATATATTATGTCCAAGAAGACATTTCTCAGAATATTGCCTTTTCTCTGAGGTATAGTGATCATGGAGTTGGTATACATATGTTTAGGGGATGTTGGGAGCTTGCACCTCACATGAGGGGTGTGTGGAGGCTTGCATCCCCAGCAAAAATAAATTTAAAGAACAGCGATTTTTGATATTCACTCTTCTGTGTTTTCTGTCTTTTTTGGAGGGTTGTCAGCACTCAGCAGCTTGAGTGCTGACTTTTCAATAGGAAGCCATTTAAAAAATCTGGTAATAAGAACTGTTTTTTGTTTGACATCTGTAGTTAAGAGATGCAGAATTCATATCTCAAAGTGCAATGATATTGTTTGTATTTACTCTAAAATATAACTTATTAGACTAGAAACTGTATAAAGAAAATTTACTAGAAATAAAATCTGTGCCATAACAGTATGACCTACAAGGAACACAGTCTTAGTTATTAAGATATAAGGGGACATTTATTTTTGCATAACAGTTATTTTATGATAAATACTAACAGACTAAAGATTATACCAACACATGAGAAAACCAGAACTTAAAAACATGGACGTGAGATTTAATATTCCCAGATTTAAAACTACCTTAAAATATACATTTTTATTATTAAGAGCGCCTGCCTTATAGAACAAAGTGTCTACCTCTATAAGAACATCAGAAAATATGGTTATGTTTAAACAAAATATAGATAGCTATGTTTATGATTTGGTTTATGACTCTGAAATCCAGGAATTAGTGTTCTTATGCAGTCTTAAACCCTGAACACTACAAATGAACTTGAGAGGGGCTGGTGCACGTGGAAGTTTTAAATGCTAAGGTACCTTAGAGGCTGAATTTCACTCCTACTAGTTGATGAGGATAAACATCCTAATCCTTTTTTTTTTGCTCTTTAGTTATCAGCAGACTAAATCCCCTGTGATACAGATAAAAAGGCTCCATGCATATGTCATCTTCTTGATATTCATTGCTCACTGAATTGCATTGTGTTTGACAAGAACTTGTCACTTAGCTGACAGAATAGGTCAGGAACTACCTAGGAAATAAACGCTTCAAAGTAAAACTGGGACACTTTTTCTCAAAATCTTCTCTTGTCCTTGCTGTCATATGACAATGTTTCATGCTGTGACAATTACTGGTTTACCTATTTATTTATGCATTTATTTATTTGTCTGTATTTACCTGGAATGTTTGACTGGGTAATACCCATTTTCAGTGGAGACCCGGGGAGAAACACTCCTTTTACTTACATTGCATTATACTAAGTTCCAGTTAAACAGAGAATAGTTCCATTCCTGTTCACATTTATACAAAACAGTAGTTCCATTTCTGCATTTTAAAGAGTTTACAGAGGTAGAAGTTACTAAAGAGAATGCCTATGTGCAACTTAATGGATTGTACGGGCAGCAGTTATGTATAAAAATTGTAGGTTAATTAAAGGTGCTTAATAACAAGCTTATCAATCAGACCTACAGCCAGGTAAGGAAAATGGGGGTAGCTATCCTAGGCACAAACTGTTAGGGGGGTGATTGGCCTTATAAAGGAAGTGCAATTGGTTCCTGTGTATCAGTGATGCTGAGAACACAAGTGCCAATGTGAAAGCAAGTGGTGATAGCCATTTAAGGAGTGCCAGTTAACATTTCAGTTGCTTAAATGATTTATAACACATCCTGAATGTTATAAAGCAGCACAGTAGCTCTTAACCTAGAGCTAAAGACATTTTTGGACCTTGGAAGATTTTTTTTTTGCTCTAAATTTGAAAAGTGCCAAATGGTGGACAACTGACCCAGCTACAGCTCTTTTATCACTGATCAACTTTCCTTCTTTGATGAACTGCTGCCTGTGAATGAGCTTGTCATTTGCAGTCCCACTCCCTCACCCACAATTGTGAAGAGTAGCAACAAAAACAATCTTACACTACTTACTTGCCAGTATGGTAAGCCATATGTATATTCCATGACTGCCCCAAGCATCCCCATCCCTCATGATTGAGGATGTGACACAGGATGGCTCTATTTCAACCTTCACTACTGGACAAGCACGTTTATTCTTTCTATACCAGTTCAAACCAGCACATGTGCAGCAAAATGAACATGGGTCACCAAGGTCATTGATGTGTTTTTTCCCTTTACACCAGATGGGCTGCCTCAGCTTCTCTATTTGTAAAACCATATGCTTGCCAGCTAGACCACTTGGATCTTTACTGCAGTCCACAGACCCTCACTGCCATCTACAGTTTGATTTTACTTTTATGGTCTGCTTCATTTATATCCCTTTACCACTCCTTTACTGATGTATTCTAATAATCTCAAAAATAGCTTCTTCACATCCTAATAAGACTATTACTGAAACAGTGAAATTCTGACCCTCTGTACTCTTCAGACAATCTAGGTCTTACTAGATGTGCCATACTTGTAAAACCCTGTTTTTATCTTAAATTATAATAATTTGGTTCAGCACTTTCAGACAGGCACTGTCCTGAGTTTCTACAGATCAGTGCAAGTTAAATTCCTGATTGCTGTAATTTCACTTGAAGACTTTTTTCACTAAAATGAGAGATGGCATTTCTGATATTACTGGCTTTGTAAATTGGAGTTTATTGAACCAGTTAAGGTCAGATGTGGCTGTGCTCAGTCTGTCACTGTACACCATAGTTAATTAAATGATGCATTCTTGCACTGGGTCAACTTCCATTACCAAGCACTATGGAAACCTGTATAGCTTCTCCAGAGATGTGACAGGGAGAGGCCTTTTGAATTGCTTTGAGATATAACTGCAGACAATCTCATCACAGTTTCCATCAACCAGTGTACAAAAAAGATCTGGTGGCTATTCTTGCAACATTAAAAATAAGTCAATTAAACAGCGTTTTCCTTTGACCTCTAGATGATATTCAAATGAATGCAGTCTTTTTTGGACAGTGCCATTCTCATGGAGAACATATGTAAGTGTAAAAGGTATTGGCAGCAAATATTCAGTGATGGGGAGATAAGGTCATTTTTACAATTACAGCCCCAGAAAGGGTTATTTGGGATGCAGGACTTAGGATACGTTTAAGGCCAACTTGAACAGCTGCTTTATGATTTCTTTAGGTGAAGATAAGAAGCCAGTGGTAAGTGCTCTGATATATGAGGGTACAGCAATTTTGGGTTACATTTCTCATTTAAACTTTCACCACTGTTTGTCACTTCTGCTTCATCCTAATCCCTGAAACATGATATTTAAGCATGGGCAACTTCCAGTTATGCAACCAGATGTAATGAGATTGTACATGCCTTTAATAATGTTAGAAGTAGCACCTGTCTACAAATGGATTATTTCAAGATTAAGTTAAAGAAGTTGTTATGATTTCTTTATGCTACATCCTAGAACTTAATTTTGTTCTAATGAGAGTTCCAGGATATTTTGGAGATGGGTAAAGTCCTCATGGCACTAATAAGAGCACTGCCTAACAAAATGGACTCATCTACAAATAAAATACCCCCCCCAAAAAAAAAAAATACTGTGCTTGCAAAACTCTACTGGTTTATCCTGACATAAAATTAAATTAAGGCTGAGGAAACATTTTTCTTGCAGGCTAAAAGATATGAAGGCCAGAGTAAATGCTGTATGAGTGAGGTGAGAAGAACCTTTCAGCTTGGTGTGCGCAGTTTCCTTTCTTGCAAATATTTATCAAGAAAGCAAGGAAGGCTATAGAATAGCTTGTAGTTAAGAGGGTCAATATGCCATAGTGATTTTTAATTTATTCTAAGGCAGTTATCTGCATTACTTGCTTAGGCTTTATGAATAACATTAGCCCTAATTGACAAGGCTCATTTACAGTGGGGATAAAGGAAGAAAAAGTCCACAAATAAAACATATTAAATGACAGTGGAAAGATATGATTTATGTAATTGTGATCAAGGTACATCAAATAATACAGAATCAGAGAGCTGTAGAAAACTCAAGTTGTTTGTGAAGTCATGGGGAAAAGTTTCACATATAAAATGCATTAAATAAAATCAGTGTATTAGTTGCTACATGTATCAGAGATGGCAATTTACCAAAACTCTGGATGTCATTAATTAAATAATTGCTTCCACTCCATGAAGCCGTATCACTGATTAATCTTAACCAACGCTGCACAACAGAAATACTCCCTCACCTTTCAAAAATAGTTAACAATGTGTACATTGCTACTGAAACACCTAAAAGAACAAACCCACTTTCACTACCCCAGCATTAATTCTGTGCTGCACACAGTATAGAAATGGTCCTATTCATTCATTTTTATATTTCTTCTTTTATTGACCAAGTTAATCCCACTAGGCTAGTTGTTTCTTTTCAGGGGATACCCAAAGTGATATTTATACTGCTACTAGGGGAAATTTGACAAGTGCATCTGGAAACTTCCCGTAATGTCTGGAACTACTAGGTGGTGCTGGAGGGCTCCTACTGACTCAAAGAAGAGGCCTAAGGGAAGCAGCAGCATGGGGGAGAAGAGAAAAGCTATGGAGAGTTTGGAGGTGGAAAGTGAGAATTTGGAGAAAAATTTGTTCAATATGGAACTTCACAATGTAACTAAAGATTCCTGTGTCACGGATGTTACATATGGACAGCATTTAGCTTTCTCCATGGAAAGGGAAGTAAATGAGTCTATTGAAGTGTGGGGATAACAGGAGTGGCATAAGGAGGGCTTGCAGATGATGTTCTATTAAAGAAAAAAAATCAGCTGGATGAAGGTGATAATATGGAATGAAACGTCAAATAACTTTTTCTGAAATGCTGAGGATGGTAATATTGAAAAGGAACCTGATAAATGTTTTGGGATTTAAAGCTGAAGAAGTTTGGATTTTTATACATATCGGGACAGAAACATTTTGTAATTTGTCATTTGAAACTAATGGAATGTGGTGAAATTTCTAGAACTGTTTAACAAAAAGAATGACATTTATCCTTGGAACAATTATTTGTTTTCTGGTAGTAACTTAAATGTTGATGAATACTGTGAAGTTAGAGATGAGAGAAAATTACAGAATGGGGGGCGGAGCCTGAAACCTGTTTGGAAATGTGAAAACAAAACATGGTGAACATTAACCTATTTTTGCCTCTGTGGCTGTTCATAGACAGAAATTAAGATATGCTGGCCAGCCTAAATCCTGTTTGTTTTGCATCGACTTTTCTTGTTTAATTAATGATTATGCCAAAGTACAATGTAACTAATATGGGGAAACTACATACAGCAAGAAGGTGTGTGCCTGAATGCAGGTTGTATAAAAAAAGGGATACCTTTGGGTGGAATTTCAAGAGCAAACAGTAAATAATGAAAAATGAGGGGAAATGGAGGAAAACATACATGAGGAAACACAACAAGAGGTTGGGGAGAGGATGAACTATGTGTAGAAGAAACTGTAGAAGAAGAAAACAATATGGAGGGTAAAATGATGGGAGAGAAAGAGAGAGAGAGAGAGAGAGAGAGAGAGAGAGAGAGAGAGAGAGAGAGAGAGAGTGCATGCAAGGATAGAGATCAGAAGAAGAGGTTGATACTAATAATTTTTTGACGTTCAAGCCGTTGAAAAATCTGTTTCTGAGGATCAAGGATTATTTGTACATAAACATAGGAAACATGTTTATTTGGGGAAACAGTAATATTAAAATGTAAAACATATTTCCCCTAAACTTAAAAAAGAAAGAAAAACAACAATTTTAGAGTACTTACAGTGAATATAAACAGTATTATTAATACTGTAAGAAACCTAGGGATACCAGAATGGTATGCTACATATGCTGTGGATGTTATTCTGTTAGAGGATGCAAGATTCCTGACAAGTAAAGAAAGACTGCAAACAGAAAAATTCTGGGGTGGAAATGTAATATAGAATTCAGGAACCAAACGTTCTGGAGTGGCTGTGTTATGTGAAAATACTATGCTGGTAAGGATGGGAATGTTAGCTGTTGTGCATGTTAGGTGGAGAGAACAGGTTTAATGAGTTATAGCATTACATGCATATATAACAAGCAAGGAAAGACAGAATCTGTTTCATCAAATATTATACTCTGTGGTGGTTAACATGACAATTATGACTGCAGGGGACTTTAATTCTGATTTAAGGGAAAAATATGAGAAGAAAGGTGAACATGTAAAACAAATACAGGAAGTGATAACATGTGGTGATTTAGCTGTGTGGAACAAAAGTCAATGGGCGTGTAGGAGTGAACACAAGTCTGAAACTGATTATTTTGCATTACTGGAAAGCTTGGGGACAGCAGATGATGATACAGTTGTAAAGGATTTTTCAGACCATTTAGCAATATGTATGGAGGAGATAGAAGAAATGTAGTACATTAAAATAGCAAAGGGAATAAAAAGAATAAATGATAAATTATGGGATGAAATTGGAGAGTAGGATGTTTTGCAGTTATTCAGTTATATGCGACGATTGTGCAACAGTGAAGGACTTCTATAAAAACTGGTTTGCATGGTGGATTTAATTTAAAAAGAAGTATAAGAAGTGTCTTTTTTTCCAATAACAGGATGATAAAGAAAAGAGAAAGTGAAGTATGGAAAATGTGTAGATATACATTAGAGAATTAAGAAAAAAAATTATATATACACGTAAAAGAGAAAAAATTAAGCCATTACTGTTTAGGCAGAGAAATTATTTAAAAGGGAGAAGAAAAGAGAAGAGAAGAAGGAGGAGGAGGCATCTATGCATTTGGGTAAAACAGTAAAGTAGGGTATTAGTATAATTAGGTGAAATGAAACATATAAAAGGAGAGGTAAAAAGAATGTGTGTAGTATGTGGAAATACGTATAAGAGTAAAATGAAGGAAAATAAGAGAGAAGGGAAAGTTGAAATTGCTATTAATGAATTGGATGAAGTACTTAGGGAAGTAAATGTTGATTCAGTATCAGGCCCAGGTGGTATAGCGTATAAAATGTACAAGAAATGAATGGGTTTGCAATGAAGGTATTTTGTAAATCTACTGAATGAATGGTGGAAGGAATGGTTTTGTTATGAAGAGCTATGTAGTGCGATATTAAAATTGACATTGAAGAAAGATGAGAATATCGAAATAAAAATGGGAGACCATCACACTAAGTTACACAGATTATACATTTTTATGAGAATAATTCATGGGGGAATGGAAGGAAGGATGAGGAGTATTATGGAAGAAAGGCTACATGGTACAAAAGGAAAGGAAATAATAACAAGAACCGCTACTGGTTATGATAGATGCTGTAAATGATATAATTAAAAAGGAGGATGTAGAAATTATGGTAGGTGATACTACCAAGACATTTGACACAGGTGGATAAGATGCTTTGTGGGATATTTTGGAGATGTATGGACTAGGTAATAGAATTAGGAGAGTGTGTATGTCAGCATATCAAAATAGTAGAGTGAGAGTGTTAGTGAATGGGTGGCTGAGTAAGAAATATGCATGAAGTGGGGTATAATGCAAATTAGGTTGGCATAAAATATTAAATAGAAAGGAACAATTATTGTTTGTTAGATTAGGAGCTCTGTTTTCATCAAGGCTTAATGATTGCCTTTAATTGTTTTTTCACACTGGGAGCAGCATGATCAATTACACTGTTATTTAAGGATTTTTTTTGGAATGATTTGAAATAACACTGAAGAAGGCAGTTGTCTGCCGAAACCAGTCTGTTTGTTTACTTTACGGCAGAATTGCAATAAAGAAGATTAAGAAGTTAAAACTTTGAAGCCGATTGTTTGTGTGCTGGCCGTTATTGTTTTCAATCATACAAAGATGCCCCATAAGTGAAGTATTGTTTGACCTGAAAATGGACGTGATAATGAGTGAAGTAGCTTATAAAATGAAAGATGCTAGATATGTGATGCAAAATGAGGCAGTCAGTCCAGTAGTTTTCACATACACAGATGATATAGTTTTAGCTGCTAAGAACAACATATGGATGAGGGAAGTGATGGTTGGTTTGAAAGGATGTTTAAAGAAAATAGGGATGACCTTGAATAAAGATAACAGTAAGGGTTTGGGTGATGTGATGAAAATTGGGGAGGGGTGTATTTTTCATTGAATGAAGTGTCTTTGCTATGCCAAAACTGGGGAGAAATGATGTAGGTGTGATACAATGGGAGGTTTTGATAAAAGAAATGAAAAAAACATGTCTTCTGTACAGGACATATAGATTAACATTCAGGAAAAAAAGGCTTATCTGGTGATTTCTGTAGTAATGGGGGAAATGCATGTATGTCAAATGTTTGTATGATTCCAGAACAATCTGAAAAGGAAATTGTGCAGCCGATGCTTTCTTTCAAAAGGGGTTCATGACTAAATCCAGTGAGAATAGGTGTGTTGTACATAAGTGAAGATGAAGGGAAGGAGGAGTTACTAAATCCTGTTGTTTACTCTACTTCTTTAAACTTGCATGGAGTATAAAGTGGGCAAAGGAAGAGAATGATAATTTAATAGTGAGCATCTTTAAATGTTTGTCTTTTCGTTTTTTTCCCGGAAAGGGGTCGCCACAGCGGAACTCCGGTCTGATAATGATTGGCAGTAGATTTTTACAAAACGCCGAGGTGCCAGCTCGATCCCCAATCTTCATAAAAGGCATGCCCATTTACACACACAATGTCTTTCGAATGCGACCCAACCGTGGGGAGGACATGCAGACTCCATACAGAAGGCACTCCCAAGCCAAGTCGAGAATCGAATGGGAGAACCTCTTGCTGTGATGTAACAACACTACCACCGTACCACCGTGGCATTACAGTGAGCATGTTTAAATATAAGTACAAAACATTCTGGGAGATGATGAGAATAACAAAAAGAGAAAAAAATATGTAAATGAAGAAATAAAAAATTACCAAGAAAAAATACTAACATGGAAAATAAAAAAAAATAATGCTATAGAGAAAGATAGAAGGATGTAGTATAATCATGTGATGAAACACTAACAATATCTAAATCCATGGGAAAATGTACCAGAAGAAGTGATTAAAGCCATTAAAATAAGAAAAAAGCAGTGCAGCAAGAGAATAGAATGTCAGGATTTCCTGTGGAGATTGGTAATGAGTTACCAGTAAAGGGGAATATGCCATATAGAAAGAAAGTTGAAAGAGTGTATTTATTTTTGGGGAGAAAGATACAACAGACAATGTTCTTTTGAAATATAAAAGCATGGTTAAAAGTCTGGAAAAAAGTTTTGTGAAAAAAAGAATATGAGAGAGGAATAGATAAGAATTTATTTTATTTAATATGGGTTATTTGAAGTGAAAGAATGAATAAAATTTTGTTTAACGGGAAATGATTTTAGCAGATATATATATATATATATATATATATATATATATATATATATATATATATATATATATATATTGCGAAAAGTTAGGTCAATTATGGAAGAATAACAATGAGGATCTTATAAGAAGGATAAATAATAAAAAAATAGGTGTGTACATATTTGCCTGTAAACATGTACATTTTGTAAATATGCAAATATGGAAATAATGTTTTTATGTTGTGTTAAATAAAGGACCCCTACGTTTTCAATTGCTACCATAGGATATTTTACATCCACTTGAGTTACCACCAACTCAAGCAGATGCAACATCAGTTTAACATCTCATTCAAAGGATGACACACTTAGGTGTGCAGCACCCCCTTTATGCTGTACTGCTGTGTCGGGAATTAATCTACGTGGTATAGGTATAGAACTCACATGCTTCTGAAACCAAGACAAGTGTGCTACCTGTTGTTTCCCTGACAATGACAGTTTTACCTTTTACAGGTGACATTGAAACCAAGCTAGATTTAATAGAATTTCTCTGTGCCATCTTCCTGGACTTCTTTAACTCGTTTGGTATTATTAATCGCAATATTTCTCTAAACAGACTTGCTAATTGCAACATATCTGCACGCTCCTTAAAGTCATATACTAGCTGCCTGTATAACAGAATCTATTCTGTTTGCTTGTCAGTTCATACAACTTACAACTTCAACAGGGGACTGGACCTTCTTTCTTCTGTCTTTGCTATCTGAATACCATAATCCTATAACACCATTTTTAAACTTTAATATTCTAATGACATCCCTCTATACTATTGTTCAAAATCCGCCACAAATATCACACTGAGTATTCAAACAGGCTTTGCAAGCAAAACAGACCAATATTATAAAAAATGTCTTTTTTACCTTAGCACAAAAGAGATCAAACTTATGCTGTTTTGTCTATAGGCCTACCCAACCATTCGTCTCCCAAATATGTTAATAAAAAGAACATGCTTCTTAATGCAGTTCACACATTCACATTTCTAGGTATCACCCAATGACCTGAAATGTAACAACATTACGAAGACCATACTTTACTGTAATCAAAACTAAAAATGCTTTTAAAAGCTTAACATTTCATAACCCCTTGTTCCTGGTTTTTAACTGCAAAGACATTCCTTTAGCCTGGTCTCTCCTATTGCTGATGTATTCTCATTCAATTTCTTTCTTCCCTAAAATTAGGCTATAACAAAAACAAGCTGCAAAGTTCACCATGGATCTCTTCTCAAAACTCACCACTGAGTCACATCTAAAGCCTAATGCTAACCTGAGCTTAAAAAATGTCTTACTTTCTATAATCTGAAATAGCTTGATCCGCTGTCCACCACCCCAAGAAATGGCCAAAACTAGAATATCACATTTCTTTCAAGTTACTATATTTTCCCAACAAACCAATATTTGACCAAAGGTCATCTGAACCAACCATCATGGGTAACCAACAGTTTTTAGAGTAGCATCTGAAACTTGGAATAAGCTATCTTGTGCCTTTAAGCCAAACAATAATAAGCTGCCCTTTCTCTGGGTCTTTCCAGAGATTTCGTAGCTGTTTGGATCTGTAACTGTTACTAATGTAAATAGTTCTCTCACTTTGTTCTGATTCTTACTTTTTCTCCACATAAGTGTTTACTTCTTTCACAACAGTGCCATGAACCACAGTTATGAACCTATTTCTCTAATCCTTATCTAATCTTTTCTATCCACACTTTAACTTCCCCATGGCTATTACTAACAAAAAAGTATAGGAATAACAAACAGTGCCAAGGATGAATGGCTGACCCTCCAATGCAACATAAATCAAAATGTACTTGATCATAAAAATAATTGATCTAGTTAATAATAACATATTAATCTAGCATATTAATGCTGACCAACACTGTTTTGTTGTTAATCCGTAGTTCTAACTTTTACAGCTACTCTGTACTCACATATTACCCTGAAATTTCTTCTGTTTGAGCTACAGTAGTTTCCGTTACCCCAGCATGAATCAACACATGCACTAAGTAAGAGGTGAGACTCTCATGGTGTTACTTGTGCAAGTTTGTTTTGCATCTCACAACAAAAAAGCTCAATTGCTAGGTATAAATAAATTAAAAAAAAAAAATATATATATATATATATATAAATAGGTTATGGAGTACTGCAGAAATATACTTTATGAACTGGACAAGTGCATCTGCTTCTGCTTTAGTTATTTTTCTGTTTATATAAAATGCATCCTCTAATTTTAGTGAGAGTACACTTGTCTACTTACATACACTTGGATAAAAGGTGCCCATTGTCATATTCTTCTTTTGTGGTTCTATAGCAAGGGATTTGGTGCACTGGTCATAAACACAATTAGTCCCCAACATCTACAGCCTTAAAGAAATTCACTGAATAGCAACTTGTAGCTTTTAAAGAAATTGATAGTTCATAAGCTGTCATAAGCAATGGGCAATAATGATCTGTCATACCTCTGCCATACCTCTGCTTTTTCTTAAAGATGGTTTGAATACTTTTAAACAACAGAGCAGTTTGACAGTCTACAATATGTCTATAAGTGATCACAATTGCTTTGTGATAGCTTGTAAACTGTCAAATCTTTTTATTGAGGTTCATTGCTAACTACAAGTTCGCACCTGGGGTAGGTGTCCCATTCCCTCCAACCTTTACGTGACACTGAGTCTGTGCTTAATATCTTGTTTCATTAGTTTGTAAAAAAAATATTCCATATTACGTGTGAAAACCATGCAGGGGCATGTTTACACTCCGAAAAACCTGTCGGAAGGGTATATCAACATATCTTAGTGTGAGAAAAAAAAAAACGGAATAAAGAGGAATTGAAAAGGAAGTTCCTGAGGGCTAGGTGCAGAAGAAGAGATTTTCATAATAAAAGGGAATCCAGGTTTGCAGCAATTCAGCCTTGTTACTTTACTTTTAAACAATCACCCTCTTAAGGACAATTGCATTTTTGAATGTCACATTGCAGACATTAATGGCTCAAACATTTGCATCTAACAACTTCCCTGAGCCCTAGCCCAACCCAGCAGTCCTTTCCCTTTGCCTTTCACTTAAGCTCCACCTTCCTTGATTTGAATCCATTTTTTTAAAGTTTATCAGATCAGTGCATTTTTTTTTTCAGATAACACTAATCCAATTTATGGTTTCAAGTTGTGAACCACATCAAGTGCGGTTCCTCTGTTTGCTGCCTTAAGCTGACAATTATGTTTTCATAACTTTTTCCATACAGTAATTATAAACTTCTTCCTATACTATGCCAAAATGATGCATCTGTAAATAACTTGGTTTCAATGTGTGGTTAAGCAGCCTTGAAGCTTGGATGTCAACAGCATATCAATATTTTTTCTGCTCTAGCAAGTGCAATGCACACTGCTTTCCTCTGAGTTGAAGCACATTGCAGAATACTCTATGTGTCTAATTTCTGCGATACAAAACCTGCCTACTTTTAAGTTGACCTTTTAAAGTCTTGAAGCATATAGGAACTCTTCATAGTGAAGCAATGATTACTTTGTCTGGTGCTTTAGTATTTTCAGGTCTATATCATCATTTTGTCAAAAACTTACTTCACCAAACCACTGTTCATCGAACTGAATCCATGGAACACCATTTAAGAGAACACTTAAATCATCGAAACGTTCTCCTTGTGAATAAAGCTACTTGAACACCACAGCGATCAGAACAAAAACACATGATTTTAAACTCACCAAGATGGGGGGCTTCACCCCCCACCCCCAATGTGGTGGACTTTGTCGCTGCAACCTTCAATTATATATACCATCTCTGAGATCACAAAAGTTTGGGGAAATAGGGAAATTTGTAACAACGGCCAACTAACTCCCTTTCCTGGAAACAAATTTGATGATTCACTCTTCGCTGAAATGGTGTTCGAGGGATTCAGTTCGACGAATGCCATTTGCTGATGTAAGTTTTTGACAAAGTGATAGGTATCTATAATTTCCATCTTTTTTTTTTTGAAAGCAGTTTACTTCCTGAGTGTATTATTGTGGTGTGGCTTAAAAATAATTACTCAACTTAGATTTATGTTATGTTCAGAAATATTCATGACAGTGTAATTTGCTTCTGAGTGTACATACAAGTGAGAAAGTGAGTAACACAAAATATATATATATTTATATCTATGTCTTTATCTGTGTATGTATACATATTATATATATATATATATATATATATATATATATATATATATATATATATATATATATATATATATTTGTATTTATTTTTATATATTTTTTTCTTTAACAAGAGCACAAGATAGTTTAGCATCCAGAATGTGTCTTTAAGGACTATATAGAAATAGCAAGTTGCTCAATGAGTCACCAAACTGACACAGCCCTCAGATATAGTGTTACTGTAATAATAATAATAATAATAATAATAATAATAATAATAATAACGACTCATCTTTACAATGTTGAACATCTCTTGGGCCACTGCAAACACTGGGCCTCCAAGGTCACATAACACTAACACTGCTATGTTTCCTTCTCCCTCATCTTGCAGCATAGAGCACATTGACCACCATTGTCTAGTTCTCTAAAATATGAAAGTTACTCAAAGAGTTATAATGGGGACCTCAGAAATTTTGGGGGTATCTACTTGGGTTTTTCATTCCAAGTAGCTCCAGCCTCACAAGCCATGCCTACAAGATAGGTGGCCTTATCTCTCTCCCTCTCGCTCTCTCTCTCTCTCTATATATATATATATATATACATATATATATATATATATTTATAGTGGTACAAACCACAGCCAGAGTAAGTACAATCAATTAAGTTCATATGAATGCTCACCAATAATCAGCTTCTAAATAAACTTATGGTCTGCCTGCTATTATTAATCCCATAGTTTCTAGTCAATGTGCTCTAAATTAAGCATATCATCTCAGGCGTAAAAGTGCCACACCTTCCATATCCCCCAAATCATACTGCCTACTGTAAAACCCCTGAAAATACACAAATATGTAGGAAACATGCACGAATAATAAACTCTGTCAACCATCAACATATATCTGGTCTACCCTTAATACAAGTCACATCTGGATTGTTTTTACATTAGTATTAGCAAACTTTTAATGTTCCTTTACTGTTGTAGAGTGATGAGCATCCAAGTTGTGGCCCAATCTGAGACACTACCACTAATCCAATTACTGATGAATGGGAGCTAGCAAAGAGCTCAAAAGTAGTCTGTACTGACCCGGCTCCATATGGTAGTGGAATAATGTCCTGACTATGACCAAGGAGAACCAAGCTTGATTAGTGGCTATGCCACAGGAGGACCTGCCATGGGGATTCTGGCTGTGACTGTCCAGTGTTAGCTTGTCTATCACTGAGGACTGTAGATGAAGATCTGCATGACAACTTACTGAGGTAAGAGTGTTGAAGGATTTCTGAAAGCAGTTATTAGATTACTGCACTTTATACGTAAGCTAAGGAGCCATACTGAGGGCTAGCAGTGACACAAATAGGGAGCATCCCTTGAGCAGTGGCAACAAGTAAAGCTACCAGTCACTACATGGAAGGAGTTTGTGAGGGGGAACCTCATGCAAATGATGACTTGCTCGGGTCCCAGTTATCACTCCACAATGAGGTAGAAACAGGTGACAGGCTCTTGCTTCAATCAGGAAATGATTGGACTGCAGGACTCTCATTTGGCTGAGAAAATGAAAGGGCCAGTTCTCACAGATGAGAGGGAGCATATTAATCGAAACTGTGATGTGTTGTCTGATGGTTGGCTGAAGATTATATGGGTAGGCCATATTAATGACAGGGGTATGAGTAGCATACTGCAGCTTTTGCTTGGACCCACTGGGCATGTTTTCTACCTATGATATCTGGTGCAAGACTATTGATATGGATACTTCATTCACACCACCGCACCACCACAGTTCCAAAATTTCTTTCAGATGATGCTCATATGGGTACTGTAGAAGCTGCTGTTTTATATCATGATAACATCTCTTGCTCCACCTCTGATCCATGCATCCCTCATTCAGTCCATGATGAATTCTTGCTGCATGATGTTAAAGTTGTTGATAATAAATTTTTTTCAGTACCCTGTGCTTATGTTCCTTCATGCAAAAATAAAATGACTATTTTTCAAAGTATTGCATTTGAGTCTGTTGGTTGTCTGTGATGACATCATACTGAGTGAGGCAGCTTAAGATTTGAGTATAAAGTTTTTCAAAAAGTTTAGCTATATGATCTGGGTTAGCTATGTGCATAAAGTCCTCAACAGTTTTTTGAAGTAACATTTGGTAATGGCATTATTATGAGGGTTATCTTTAAAAGCTTACAGGGGACTGCGGTGGTGGTGCTGCGGTAGCGTTGTTGCCTCACAGTAAGACGTTGTCCTGTTCAATTCTCAGCTAGAGCGTCTTCTATGTGGAGACATGCGTGAATGGGCTTACCTTCATTGAAGGTTGTGCGTCAGGGCCGGCAACTCGGCACATAAAAATCTACTGCCAATCATTAGCGGACTGGAGTTCTGCTGTGGTGACACCTAACCGGGAAAAGCCGAAAGACACAACATCTTTAAAAGCTTACAGATTAGCTTTGGGCATACATGAGCTAGTTATCTGGCTAGAAGTTTTCTTCTAAGTTTAACTCATTACATCCGAGTGACGTCTCCAGGTGCATCTGCAGTTAACTCTTACTGACGCCTCTAGGTGTCAAATATTGCTTATTCATATTTGCATCAACAATTCCAAAATCAGGTTATGTACAAGGTTTTAAAAGATTTCATCTTAAAGTTTACACAATGGCAAATTCAACTGCATTAACATTTGTCTACTGTCAGGCGCAGGTAAATAGATATTAACTGTTGTTTTTATATTAATTTATATACATATAATTTTCACATTTTTTTAAATATCTCAACAACCAAGTAACACAGACAGAACTCCTTAGCTTCATACAAAAGCTCTTGCTGTGGACAACCTAAGACATTCTGTTTTTATATTTCATGTATAATCAACTGTGTTTTTTTTTTTTTTTTGTGATGATGTCATTCAATGTGGATTGGTCAGCAGTTATGGGGATGGGTATTTAAATGTTGTTTGTACTAACCAACTTTACTCTGATGAAGTCATTCTTATGGTGAAAGCGCTCAGTCATTGGGGTATTTGTGTTTTGAGCTATTAAATCAGTGAAACCACGTTTGTGTTTGGAATTTTTTTATTTTTATTTCATTTTTTTTTTTTTGCTTTTTGGAAGATTTGGTGCTTTTGTGACAGTTTGTTTTCCTGACTGATGTGGTGGCCATTTAATAGAGCACTTTTTAGTACTACATCCATTTGACAGATGGAAGCTTTAACAGCAGAATTAACATCCTCTGTGCAGAAACTAACAACACTTATCTTAACAAATACAATCAGATTTTAAAGGATGCTGATAACTTTGTGAAAAACAGTATGAACACTAAATGGAAAAAAATTGATTAGGGACATGAATGACTATCAAAATGATTGTGCATACCCTGTTGGTGCAAAGGACCCTAAGAGGGGTGTGGATTTCTCTGTGGGTCCGATTCAGACCAGGTCTATTGACAATATTGAGGTGTCTGAATTAAACAACGAGCATTTTTGGAGGAGAACGACGGGCTGAGAAGGCCAGAGAGGTTGAGGAACAGAGGGAAGGGTGGTCAGTACAACAACAGCAGGTTACACAACAATGGGAGCTATTACAACAAGAGTTACCACTACAAGAACAACAGGGGCCGAGGGCACAATTAAGTGCATCATGTGACAGTGGGAGTTTATACTCGGATGAAGTACTGGGTGACTGTGAGTTCTTTGTTGATTGTGATGTACCTGTTGAACCCTCATATTGTGATATATTTAAGAAAGACAACTTTATTATCTATAATTATACTGCAATGACTATTAACAATGTTCATCACAGCTTATTGAGCAAGGGTACAACTTCTGTTCCTAAGTTTTCCTTGGATATTGCTGATGTGTTAATCAATTTGAAATTGTACACTAGACAGCTTAATTTAAAATTATTTTTAAATGGTAATTCTTTAAGCAGGGACAAAGTTTCATTGCACAGAAATAGCTTATTCACAGCACCTCCAAATGTAGACCTATTAGTTTTTGAGGGGCTCTGTGAAGCTGAAATGAGAAGTATTTTGAATTCTAACAAAAATAAAATGGTTCAAGACAACTTGGCCACTGAGGAGAGAAATATAATAATTAGTTTGGCCACTGAGGAGAGAAATATAATAATTAGTTTGGCCAACAATCATGAGTTACATTTGATGAAACCTGACAAAGGTGGGGGCATGGTCATTATGTCACAGTATGACTATGGCTTCAGGATGTCTGAAATTTTAAATGACCAGTCTACTTATATGCGGGCCAGTATCAATGAGGTTAACAGGGCCTATTCGAAAATTGATTTATTTTTGTTAGATGCACTATTTCAGGGTATATTAGATGAGGAAGAACACAATTATCTGTTGGTTCCACATCCTGTTATTCTGGTAATTTTCAGCATACCAAAAGTCACAGAAGTCCATTTCTATCCCCCCTTTTAGACCCATTGTGGCTGCTAAGGGGTCTAAAACTGAGCCATTGGCAGCTTTTGTGGATTCCTTTACCAAAATACTTTTGGGGGAATCTGAATATATTTTAAGGGACTCATGGCATTGTTTAGAAAGACTTAGGGGTGTTGATTTATCTGAGCCCTTCACGTTTATTACCATAGATGTGATAAATTTATTTACCACCATACCCCATTAGGAGGGCCTTGATTTCTTTAGAGAAAGCTTAGTCAACAACAAAACTTGCAATAAGAACAGGATTAACTTGCTGGTTGATCTGACGGAATTGGTCCTTAAGAATAATTTTTTGCTCTTCGAAGGGGAAATTTACCAACAAATTGCAGGAGTGGCCATGGGAGCCAAGTGTGCTCCCGTGTTTGCCAACTTGGTACTTCTATACTGGGAAGTAAATTATATCTTCACATCTCAATTTATGTCCAAGATCCTGTTATATAACAGATTCTTGGATGATATTCTGATTCTATGGAAAGGGACTGAGTAGGAGGCCAATGAGTTCCTTGAAATTTTAAATAACACCACTACTTTTTTCAGCTTCACCAACTTTTGGCATGCGTGCGAGATAAATTATTTAGATATCCATTTGAATTTTGATGGGGGGATTCTTGAAAGTGGTATCCATAGGAAGGAAACTTTTTTGAATTCCATGCTCCATTTTAGTAGTTGTCACCCTTATCACCAAAAGAAGGGAATCATCAACGGGCAGATGGACAGACTGTCGAGACTGGTGATCAACTCTGATACTTTTAAATGTGAGTTGTTTCAACTTGTAGGGATGTTTTGAGATTGGGGATATCCCTTAAAGCTAATTTTGATGGTCAAACATGAGGTTTTAGAAAAGAGAGATACTCTTTACCAACCTATACTTCGTGCTTAGTCACCAGTAAAACCACCCCAACAACAGTCTGATGGTTCATCTACAATGGTCCTTAGATATAATCACCTCTCCCAAGATATTGTTTCAGCCATTAACTATGCATGGCACTTTGGTCTTAAGGATGCAAGTAAAGAAATTATTGGCCCGAGACCTAGGATAGTTTACAGTTGAGGGAGAAATGCTAAGGACATTATGGAGAATTCTAGTTGCAAGTCTTTTATATCTAGAATGTACAAATGTGGGACCTGTAGGGTATGTAAGTACATCAATGATGGCCCATATGTGTCCATACCTGGTTACAGCCTTTCTTTGAGCTGCCTGGGAAGGTGCAGCTATAACATTAACATGTTAGTATATGTTGACACCTGTATCAACTGCACTAGTTTTTATGTGGGCAAAACTGTACGAAGTCTTAAGGAAAGGATTACTGAACATGTTAATGCCATCAGAAATAAAGATGCTCACAATGCACTCTATAGATATAGTACATGTTGTACTCATTTGAAAAAGTTTATTTTATTTGTCATTGACAAGGTGAAAAGTAGTGAAAGAGGAGGCGACTTGAAACTAATGGTGGAAAATTTGGAGACCATGTGGCAACTTAGGCTAAATGCTATGCATCCACCTGGCCTCAATGACAGTATTGCTATTCTTCCTACACTTGACTAAAGCAAATGTGATTAAATAAAATTTATTTTTTTATATATTTAACAATGTATATCAGAATCACAACATTTTCTATATTTAAGCATATTGTACAAGTGCATTTTTATCTTCTGTCTTGGTTCAATTATGTTTTTATATTTCATGTATAATCAACTGTTTTTTTAAAAATGTTTGCGATGATGTCATTCAATATGGATTGGTCAGCAGTTAGGGGATGGGGTATTTAAATGTTGTTTGTACTAACCAATGTTTCTCTGATGAAGCCATTCTTATGGTGAAAGCACTCAGTCGTTGGGATCTTTGTGTTTTGTGCTATAAATTGGAGAAACCACGTTTTTGTTGGGAATTGTTTTATTTTTATTTTCACATTGCAATTAAGCCATGATAAAGGAAAAAATATTATTCCAGGGTTACAATTCAAAAGGGAGATATTCCAGGCTGACTCTCTGTCACCACTGCTCTTCTGCCTTGTCCTTAACCCATTAAGCTGTCTACTTAACAGCTTAGGCCATGGCTATAATTTGGCTCCTAGAAAACAACAAAGTGCAAAGACTTCTCATCTTCTCTTTCTCAATGTGTTAAAACTGTATAGCTCATCAAATGAGGAACTGAAAGCACATCTGCAAGTTGTCAAAACCTTTTCAGATGATGTAAGAATGTCATATGGTCTTGATAAATGTGCAAAGCCAACCTTTGAAGCAGGAAAACTTCAGCACCAGGAAAACATTAGTTTGGGACAAAAATGTGATATAAAAGAACTTGAGCAAGAGAGAGTGTATAAATATTAGGGAATTGATGAAAGATCAACAATAAAACATGAGCAAATGTGAATAAACTTAGTAAGGAATGCTTTAGAACACTTAAATTAATCCTGAAAACAGCGTTGACATCTAGGAACAAAATCCAAGCTATAAACCAGTTTGCTCTTCCTGTCCTCACTTATAGTTTTCGAGTGACTGACTGGCCCAAAAGCATGTTGAATAGATTAGACAGGAATACAAGAAGGATGCTTCATGCTCACCAAATGGTTTGTAAAAATTAGTCCATACCACTATTACATATTCCATGTTCTGAAGGAGGGACAGGCCTCCTTGAAACTGATTACATGTATAGATCTGCAGTCATGGGACTACACAGATATCTGCTGACCTCACAAGATCCAAATGTAGTGAAAGTTTTGAAACATGAGGAGAATAAATCTAAGATGACTTCTCTGCTTAATCTAGCAGAATCATACCGGCGTCAAGCAGGAATGGAAATAAAACCAGACGTAGGTACAAATCTAGCAGCAACTAAATGTGCCAAAAAACAAAAGAAAGAATATAAGGTGATGAAACAGATGAAAAGGCAAGAAATGTGGAAAATATATAAATATAGTTGCAAGTATCGTAAACTTCTGGAAAAATCACATGTTGATCCGGAACAAATGCAGGAATGTTTAAGGAGAGGCAAATTCAAACCAGGAAATGAAAAGTTAATACTGGTGGCCCAAGATACTGGGCTACGTATACACTGGTTTACAAAGTCCATAGAACATGTGGGAGAAACAGACAAATGTAAAACCGAATTTGAAAAAGTTGCACACCTCGTTGCTGGGTGTGACATGTTAATGACAGAAGGACTGTATACTGAAAGGCATAATAATGTGGCAATACTGTTGCACTGGGGATTGTACAAACCTTATGGTATTGAAGTAGCTGAGAAACACTGGAAACATGAGTCAAAAAGCATCATAGAAAATTATGACGTCTACATCACATGGGATCACCCATTACCAACAGTTGAAATGACAGATGCTAAAAAAATGGATATAGTGGTTCATGAAAAGAAGACAAAAGTAGCATTGCTCATTAAAATGACCACACCCATTGACTACAGTGTCTTGCATACATAGGTTCATAGGTTCATACTAGGCTATCTGCCCTGGGGCAATTATAAGCCTAGCCCGATTCTGTATGGCTTACGCCACCCCTTGATTTGAGTATACTGTGCCCTTTTTAAGGTTTAGTTTACTGTGCCTCTGTCTAATAGTGACACGGGAGTAATCCCTGGGACAAACCTACGATCCCCCATCCACTTATCAAGATTCTTCTTGAAGAGATTCAGTGAGGTGCTCTGCCTCACATGAACTGGAATTCTATTCCAGAGCGAAGGGAGCCTCTGGGTTATGAACCTGTCCCTCCAGCAAGTTCTATTTATTTCTGTGCTGAGGTTCAAGTCCCTCGAGCGTGTGGCTCTAAGGGATTTAGATTTGCTGAGGTGGAGCATGTCCATTAATTCTGGATTTGACATAGCTTTGTATGTCAGGCATAGATCGCCTCGAAGTAGGTGGTATGCAACTGAGTAGAGCTGGAGTTTTTTAACCAAGCAGCATATGGCATCTGTTTGAGACCCTTGATCCTCTTGGTGAGATACTTTTGGGGTCTTTCTAATTGCTGCAGGTGTCGGGTAAGGTACATCCCAAAAGGGGCATTGTATTCTATGATGGGCCTGATGAGGGATGAATAAAGGGCACGATTACCTCTCTTGATCTAGATGTGAAACCCTTCGTGATGAGGTGGGCTATGTAGAAGGTCTTTCTAACCACTTTGGCAATGTGGTTTTCAAAGGAGAGATTGCTATCAACTTGGGTCCCCAGGTCCCTAATAACTTTCTCTGTACTTAATGGGTTTCCGCCTATGTGGTAATTTGTGGGCATATTGTTTTTGCCAAAGGGTATGACTATACATTTTTTGGCATTTAGCTTTAAACCATGGTGCTGGCACCAGTTATCTGTCTCTGTGAGACCTTTTGAAGGATGTTTGTGTCAGCTGGAGAGTTGATTATGGCCCAGTTTGCAGTCGTCTGCGAACTTGGTGAGCCATAGTCCTCCCACGTTTGCCTGTACCTCGGAAAAGTATATATCGAACAAGGGTGGTCCCAGGACAGAACCCTGTGGGATGCCACTTGTGACTGGTTTCGAGTCTGACATAGCTCCAGCAACTCTCACTCTGTGGGTTCTGTCTTTGAGCCAGTTTGCGACCCATCTTGTGACATAGGGGTTTATGTTTAAGCTGGATAGCTTATCTATGATGCCCGAGTGGGGTATTGTGTCAAATGCCTTTGCAAGGTCCAGATAGGCTGTGTGGACTACCTTCCCTTCATCTATGGCTTTGGTGACTGTTTCAAAGAAGTCAACCAGGTTCAAAAGGCAGGATCTGCCCTTGACAAAGCCGAACTAGGTAGGATCTAGTGTCTGTAGGTCCCCAATGTCTTTGTTTATGAGCTCCATGATGATCCTCTCCATAGCCTTGCAGACTAAGCTAGTCAGGCTTATGGGGCAATAGTTTCCAGGGTCCGTAGAGGCTCCACCTTTGTGGAGTGGGACCACTGTTGCTGCACGCCATTCTGTGGACACATATCCTGTAGTGAGGCTGAGATTGTATAGCTGTTTTATTTGAGGGATTAGTTCCTCTTGTAGTTCATGTATGATGCAACCTGGGATGCCACCTGGTCCCATGGAAGCAGTGTTTTTTGCTTTGGAGAGGGCAGCCTTCACCTGAGCATCTGAGATGTTTGGGAGGCAGCCCTCTGCCTGGATAGATACTTGCTCTTTTGGGGGGGGGGGGGAGAAGTTTGCACTGAACCTGTCTGCCAGGATATTGGCGATGTCTGTGGGTTCAGTGTATTTTTTGTCATTTAGAATCAACTCAGAACAAGTCTGGGAGTTGCATCCCAGGCTTCTAACATAACTGAAAAAAGCCTTATGATTGTCTTTGGTGTCCTGTGCAATTTTTCTCTCGAAGCTGGCCTTGGAGGATTTTATGAGGGATCGTAATTTTTTGCTAGTACTGATCAGAGATGCCTTCCCTATTAGGGATTTTGCTCTATCATGTAGTAGCTTCCTCCTTCTGTTGTACAGTTTATTTATGGCAGGGGTCCACCAGACTAGATGCCTGCCTTTGGATGATTGGGTCTTGGTTTTGTTTGGGATAGCATGATCCATGCATTCCTGGAGATGTCCGTAGAATGCATTTATAGAGGATTCTGCAGTTTGGGCTGTAGTTTCCACTGGCCCTGGGGCCTTGAGGGATTCCACTTCAGTTTTGAGAAGTGAGAAGTTCGCTTTTGAGAAGTTTT
Source organism: Protopterus annectens (assembly GCF_019279795.1). Lineage (NCBI taxonomy): Eukaryota > Metazoa > Chordata > Ceratodontiformes > Protopteridae > Protopterus > Protopterus annectens. Next base: position 1,529,654,042 of record NC_056725.1, on the reverse strand, counting down.
TCACTATGGTTTTCTGGGCTGGGGGTGGGGTCGGGATGTGGACATCCAGTGAAATTAATTTATGGTCTGATCTTACCAATGAGGGATATACTTCTGGTGTGGAGCATAGAGTCCCCATGTTGGTAATGATCAGGTCTAGTATGTTGCCCCCTCTTGTGGGAGTGGTGACTAGTTGTTCCATAGCATTTGAGTTTATAATTTCCAGGAATCTTTGGGCTAAGGTGCTGGGGCTTGAGTAGTGCTCCCAGTCAATGTTTGGGTAGTTGAAGTCGCCCAATATAATGGTGTTCGGAGAGATCTTCATGTTCTCCAATGTTTTCAGGAAGGCCAAATGGGATTCCTGACTTTGAGAGGGTGGTCTGTAGGATGCTATAAACTGAAAAGCAGTCTTGCCCACTGTTAGTTGCACATGGATGGTCTCCGATACTTCGTGCAATGCCACTAACCTGGAGGTGTGGATATCCTTGATAAATATGGAAACTCCCCCTCCTTTTGTGGTTCGGTCTGGGTTTTGGGGCCGAAAAGCATGATATGAGGTATAGCCTGGTAGTGCTGGGGTGCTCTCTGGAGCCTTGAACCAGGTTTCTGTCACTGCACAGATATCGATGTTCTCCATACTGAGAAGAGCTTCGAGTGCATGCATCTTGAGGTTAAGACTTCTGGCGTTTAGCAGCATTACCCTTAGTTTCTTGTTCCTTGTGCTGTCTATAGGGGTGGGTTTGACTTTTGAACCTTGCCTAAAAAGGCACTATGGGGGTGGCAAGAGCCTTTGCCAATATCCAAAAGCCCAGTGGTGACAGGTGCAAGCCATCCCTAGCGAAGCAACGTGGCTTGTCGAGCATGTCATCCCAGGCTGACAGACACTGGATCCCCTTTGAATGACACCAAAATTTTAGCCAATTGTTAAAATCTATCATTTTGTCTTTGTACTGTGGCATCATTCTAGGTGAGGGTAAGATGCTGCTCAAGGTCAGGGTCATACCAGCCTGTGCTACATGATCAGAGAGCTCCTCTATGTCTCTTTTCATGTAGTCCAGGGAGGTACGTCTCAGGTCATTCACACCAGCATGTACAATGACTGAGTCATATTTGTATTTGCTTTGGAGTGACCTGAGTGCTTGCATTATGTGTCGGATCCTAGCTCCCGACAGGCAGCTCACTGTGACCTTCTCTTTATTCAGCCTGGTGAGCGGGACGTCAGTGTGTCTGACAATAGAGTCACCTATAACAAGAGTATCAGGTGTGTTATTCAGCCTTAAGGGCTGTGGCTGCTTGGCACACTGACTTTGTGGGTTATGTGTTGTGTGTGTTTTGTTTTGAGGTAGCGTTTGCTTGGATGTCTGCTTTGGATGTCTCTGTTGCTTAGGTAGATTTTTATTTAGAGCCTCCGAGTATGTTTTTGTGTATTTATGTGTTTGGTTCGCTGATGTGGTGGGTCTATGTGATACTGGAATTGTGTTGTGTGAGGTTACCTTCTCCTCCTGACTGGTTACACCAGTTTTGAGATGAGAGAGCTCAGCCTCCAGTTTGGCTAAATAGTTGCATCTCTCACATATATTTGAACCTGTTTGGAGGAGGAGAGGGTTGTCAGTGTACATGAGACAGTTGTAACATTGCCTCAAAATTCCCAGATTCACCAGCTGGACTGGAGAGGAAACCATTGACTGACCTTTGGAAAACCATTGACTGACCTTTGGACATGCTAGAGTAATAGGGAAACTGAATTTAAGACGGACCAATAGAGGACAGGGTAATCATAGAGAGTATAAGAGTAAGTAGTGCTTATGGTTTAATAGTGCTAACTTGTAGGATTACTTAATTGGACCAGTGAAGGGCCTTAGAATGAGAATATGGTGTTTAAATTGAGAGATAGAGCAGTTCTAAGGGAAAAAGTGAAGAGCAGACTTTGTGGAGCCAGGAATAGTTTAAACCCAATCCCAATTAGGCGGCGCTGCCCGCTGTTGCGCAATGCTCAAAAATGCGCAAAACTGCCCAAAAGAGAGTTTTAAGAGAGGAAGATGAAGGAGTTTTGGAATTGACCCAAAATGGCCAATAAAACTACAGTTTCAAGTCAGTAACCACTCCCACAGGGGCAGGCAGGCTGCTCAATGTTTTTCACTGCCACTGATCAACAGAGAGACTTTCCTTTAGCCCAAGCAAAAAATGGCCTCACAGAAACTTACAAACAGTTCAAGAACAGCAAGCCTGTAAATGAACTTTTTTAAATCTCAGAAAGGTGGGAAAAAAGCAAGATTTTTTTGTTTTTTTGTTTTTCAGAGATAGCAGAGGTTAACAAGTATCAACAAGTTATAACAGTGCAGTAAATGACCCCACACAAGAGTGCTAGGCCAAAGACAGATAAAATGCAAGTTTTGAGAAAAAAAAGATTTTAGAAATAAGTGCAAACAGGAAATTCAGTAAACAGCTCTAGGTTGTGCTCTAAATACAGTTACTAATGCAGAAATCAAATTTAACAAGCCAGAAAATGTTCAAAATAGGTGGCTATGCAGAAAAACTTAGCAAATAAACAGAGGAAAAATACTTAAAGTCTCAAAAGTGGCTCCTTTCTTCTCTCAGAGAGACAGAAAGTCATAAAATATTAGGATCTTCAGGCAGAAACAAGAGCAATGTGGAAGAAAGATATCCAAACAGTTCCAAATGTAGTAGGAGCAGTGGGTCTTATAAAGAAGAATCTACAATCGTACTTAGATATGTTATCAATACATGTAACCCCCTACGAATTGCAGAAGGACTCATTACTAGGCAAGCACTTTTGGCTGACATCAAATATTGAAAGAATACAAATTTCATGAACTTTAATTGTAGTTTAACTTAGGAATGGGTTCCATTCCTGTCATGGTGTTAGAAACCCAAAAGATTTGGAGAAATTAAAAAAAATATTATATTCATAAACTAGCAGAAATTATACTAAGAACTAAGCCAACATTGGAATGGAGAAAGGAAATTCTGTCTATAGGGATGACAATTAGAGGTACAGAGAATGGACAAGAGGGGATGGAATTTACTGGAGGAAGCTGTCAAAGGTAAAAAAATTATTGGGGACAAATAATTAGAGAAGGAAAAGTAATAGAATGGGAAGAGGCAAGACCAAACTTGGTTTGCCTTCCGTATCAGGGATTGTTATCAGAATACGGACAAAGAAAAACGGATAGGAGAATCCTAAATGAAAGACCTGCACTGTTGAGTTTTTAAATGAATTTTGAACAGAAGCCACTGTTAGAAAGGTGATAATCAGTAGGGCATATATTGCATGATAACTATAGGAATCAATCAGAAGAGGTCAGAAAAGATTGAGAAGAGAGATTAGATAAGGAATTCACAAAGAAACAATTGGAAGACATATATATGGCTTGCAAATATGCAACAAAGAATAGAAGATTAAGGATTTTTGTCTGGATGTGTTTGCATAGATACTTTTATACCAAAAGCAGACACCAAATCATTTTTCCTCAGGTAGATGGCAAATAGTGGAGGTGTGATGGGGAAGAAATAGGTAACTCAGAGCATATGTTTTGGGGGTGTAATAAGTTGAGAAACTTTATTAATTGTGAAAATAGATTCCCCGACACTGGATAAAGTAACCAACGATAGCTGAGAATAACAATAAATAAAATAAAACTCGCTGGATTACACACAGCACATAACTCTTTAATAGGAAAAAAGTGAGCGTTTTTGCAGAGTCCTCTCTGCTTCATCAGACATATTATAACAGTTAAAACATTGTTTAAATAGTAATGCATCATGGTATCAACCGATCAATTCCATGTTAATGTTAGTAGACCAATTAATAATACTTATAGTATAAAAATACACATATATAAAAAACACATATAAAAACAGTATAAAATATATAAACACATCTCTAAATTTTCTGAATGCAATGTTAAAAACTATAAAACAGAGAATACTGAATAAGCTGGAGCATCAATGCTTTAAGGCTCTATTTCTGAGGAATGGTTTTAAGGAACCCTTAGAGTTTAGACCGGGCGGTCTATCTGCTTGGAACTTAATAATGCATTCTTGTTCCAAAGCTTCAGTACTATTAATAATGTTTCCACCTCTTTTATTTCTATGAACAATATGGAGGACTAAAAACTTAAAGCTATGTGTATTTCCTGCTTGCATCACATGCATTGCTAATGCATTGCTTTCTTTATTATTTCTAATATCTCTCATGTGTTCTACAACTCTGTCCTTCAGTAATCGATTCATTTTACCTATATAATAGGCAGGACATTTCATGCAGAAACTAAAATATACTATATTACTAGTGTAACAGTCAGCATAGAAATGTGTATCGATAGAGAAACCTCTAACAGGGTGTGTATATTGTCCACCACCAAATATGAATGGACATGCAGTACATCTCCTGCAGGTGAATGTGCCCATCCTATCAGACTTTACATACTTAGGCACATCTGTCTTTTTATAGCACAATTGTCTTTTAAGAGACTTATTATTTTTAAAAGAGAAAGATGGTGTATCTCCTATCACTCCATCATGTGGAGCATCACAAGCACTGTCAAATTTATTTCAGTTTTTTGAATGACATCTTCCTTGTATGGACAGAGACAAAAGTCATCTTGGATGACTTTATATTGTATTTTGGAAGTTTCTTCAATTCATCTATGCCATCACATGAAATCATATTCACAGTCTCAGCTTTAGTCTACACAAAGACCAAATCATGATTAAAAAAAACAGGTTTTAAAATAACATTCTAATAGACACCACAGAGGTAGTAATGGGACTTTTACAAGTAGCATGAGTAATCAATGCCCTTATATTAATAAAAGGGACAAGAGAAGTTTAGAAAGTAATATAAAACCATGGTTTTAGCATGGGTTATTTAATTGCAACACCAAGACGGTGGTATATATGGCAATGTGTTGCTCTTGCAACTCTTTATACAGATAAAGGACTGAAAGAAGCCTGCATGCTAGAATTTATCGACATATATATCACATTTGTAAGAATGACAATAACAGTGCCTTATCAAACATCCAGTTATTTGCCCCAATTATAATGACTTGTTTTTAGATTTGGAAAGGGTGGAACTTTCCCCTAGGAATTCCAGTTGGAAAATGAAACTGAAAGAGAGGGAGTTGGTTTGAGAACTGATGCAACTAACTACTCTGGGTTAAATGATATTTTTCATATTAGCAGCATACTTAATTTAAGACTGGCTAGGAATTGATTTATAAAATTGTTAAGCATGTTTTCTTTTTAACAACTTTTAGTTTATTATTTATACATCCACATATTCCTAGGTGCTTTTGCATTTATTTTTAAAATGTCAGTAGTGAAACATAACTTTAAATGTTGCAGGTTTTCTCTTCACATGATACTTTATTTACATGATGATGTTATCCGAATTATATCTGTGTATTGCTCGTTAACAATTCTGAAGAAGTCTGAGTGTTATTAGAATAAAAGTGTTTAAATGTTTTATGGAATAAAATTTATGTTGCATTCCTCTATGATATCTGCCTCTTTTGTGGTTAGGATTTCTTTTCAATGGTATTGGTCCTTGAGCAACGCTACTGTGACAACATGGATGCACCTGTAAGTGGTGCAGAAGTTCTCCTGTATGATATACCAGGAACACCAGTACTTTCTTATTCTTTACATACAACAATGTAAAATAGCACCTGTTGGGCCATTACGGTGACCTTTGATGAATGTGGATACCTGGTATGAATGGCACCAGGTATTATTTGATGCCACTGACTTCACCCTTATTGTTAAGTAGTTCTGCAATTAATATTGTGACCTGAGGCAGTGCTACCTGACTTGCTTTGGCAATGAATAGTATAGATGCAGGAGGTTAGCCAGAGACATATTGTTAATTTTGGTGTATGACCATTGTATTTTACTCTGTACAGTATTGTACCTCTACCTTTAAAGGTACTTGCTTCAATTTTTTTAACTGCAGTGGAGTGTAGAGTGAACTTGTTTGGGTATTGCTAAATGTAGAAGCACCTCCCTCAGCTACAGGGAGAATATATGTTTCTGCTAATGCACATTACAATTACAATTACAATTGTGTTTGTAGCAAATGTTTTTGTTAATTTCTGGATACTGCTAACTGTTTCCCATTTTCACACTTACTTGTCTATCCCATTTCATCTCCATTTTATAGTATGCCTTGGTGCCAAATTGCTATGCACATCCACTTTCCTTCAGTCACTGTCCCCAGCAGCGCTTATCTTCTCTTTTGGTTGTGGTCTGCCACTAGCTGCAGCTACATGTTGCTGTGTTGCACATTGAGGTGTGCATTGACTCACGCACACTGGTGGTGTCTCATTTCTGATGTCAGTCACACTCAAATCGGCCATGTGGACTGCTGTAATGCTGATCCTGATCTGTGGCACTCTACAGCTTTTCATTTTTTTACTGCTGTTCCTTGCTTTTCTTCTGTCGTCCTTTGCTATGCATGTAAGCTCTGTCTCTCTAGTTAGCTCTCTGGTGCTTCGCACAACCACCTCCTTGAATAGGAGCATATGCAGTCCTTGTTTATAAATCCCAGATGTAATGTATGAGGCTTATTTGAAGTGAAACAAAGCTGTTCCAGCTCAACCAAAGGGATGGTCTGGTGCTGCCTTAGGCAACAGCTCATTTTGTGTGGTTTACTATTATGCTACACTGGACACATATTATGATCTTATGTAACTATTTTGTACTGTCATGCCTGACCAAAATAATTTCTTATTTGTTCTTTTGTTACAATTTACTGTATGAAGATAAGTCATGTGTTCTTTCAAGCATCTTTTCCCTCAGTTAGTTAAGTATAATAGTGCATTCATGCAGTTGTGAATAAACCTTAGTTCCAATTTACGTCTTCCCAGAAAAGAGAGAAAGACTGTATTTCCTTTATTATTTCTGCTTTGGACAACCTCTCAGAGCTGCAACTTTTACTAGCTGTATTTCTAAATTAGTGTCAGAACACCTCTAAAATTCTCTGGATTTTTTTCTTCTGGCTCTGGAATCTTACATTACTCATACAATCATTACTCCTTGTAGTAATTCTACATTCTGCTTGAGTATATCTCTACATGAATAACATATCGGTTACGTGTAGCAGATTGTTCACTTTGTATTTCACGTTCACGTCATACTTCTTAAGATTAAACAGCACCTTCTATAACGCCAGAGATGTCTTGTACAAAGGTTTTCCAAATATGCTTCTAATACTTCATGACTTGTTTGACTTACAGTCTTTTGTATGAAAATATTTAAGGAATTCCAGGCATCCTACACCATTGCTTTCAATTCTTTCTGTGTATCAGCATTTCTATTGCATAGCCTTTAAAGGCTTTCTGCCAATAAGCAATTCTTTCTTTCTTTTTTAATGAACAGATGTCCTATAAATGTTAATTAACTGTCTTTTTGTCACAGAATTTCATCATAGGTGTTGTCTTACTAGATTCATAAGTACTTCAAAAATCTTGTCCTCTACATAGATCCTTTGCCATTCTCCATTGGTTTATTCCTTTTTTAATTTCTCCAAGTCTTTTGGGTTTCTAATACCGTGATGGTAATGGACCCCCATTCCTAATTAAAGTTCATGAAATTAACATTGTTTCAGTATTTGATGTCAGCCAGAAGTGCTCTTCACAGCACCCAAAATTGGCTCAGTAAAAACTCCTTCTGCAATTTGTATGGGGTTAAATGTATTGGTAGCACATCTAAATATGATTGTAGACTCTTTTTTATAAGACCTGTTGCTCCTACTACTATTGTAACAGTCTGGGTATCTTTCTTCCACATTGCTCTCATTTCTGCCTGAAAATCCTGATATTTTATGACTTTGTGATTCTCTGTACGCAAGACACTGTAGTCACTGGGTGTGGCAATTTCAATGATCAATGCTACTTTTGTCTTCATTTCTTAGGCCACTATATCCGGTTTTCTAGCATCTATTTTTTGAACTGTTGGTAATTGGTGATCCCATGTGATGTAGACTTCTTCATTTTCTCTGATGCTTTGTGGCTCATGTTTCCAGTGTTTTTCAGACACTTCAATACTATAATGTTTGCACAATCCCCACTGCAACAGTCTTGCCACATTATTATGCTTTTCAGTATACAGTCCTTCTACTATTAGTATGTCACAACCAGCAATGAGGTGTGTGACTGTTTCTAGTTCAGTTTTACAAAGCCTACATTTTTACCACATATTCAATGGACTTTGTACACCAATGAGTACATAGCCCACTGTCTTGGGGTGCCAATATTAACCTTTCATCTCTCGGTTTGAATTCGCCTCTCCTCAACCATTCCTGCATTCGTTCCTGATCAACACGAGGTTCTTCTAGATGTTTTCTATACTTGCAACTATATGTATGCATTTTCCACATTTATTGCCTTCTCATCTGGTCTTTCACCTTATATTCTTTCTTTTGCTTTTTGGCACATTTAGTTGCTGCCTGATTTTTATCTATTTCTGGTTTGATTTCCATTCCTGCTTGATGCTGATATGCTTCTGCTAGAGTAGGCAGATAAGTCATCTTAGATTTATTCTCCTCATGTTTCAAAACTTTCACTACATTTGGCTATTATGAGATCAGCAGAAACGTGTGCAGTCCCACTATTGCAGATCTATACATATAATTAATTTCAAGGAGGCCTAACCCTCCTTTGGAACGGGAAATATATAATCTTGGTATGTACTGATTTTTATAAATTATTTGGTGAGCATGAAGCATCCTTCTTGTTTTCCTATATAACCTACCCAACACATTTTGGGGCCAGCCAATCACTTGAAAACTAAGTTAGGACAGGAAAAGCAAATTGGTTTATAGCCTGGATTTTGTTCCTAGATGTCAGTGCTGTTTTCAGGATTAATTTAAGTCTTCTATGTATTCCTTACTAAGTTTTATTCACATTTGTTCATGTTTTATTGTTAATCCTTCATCAATTCCCAAATATTGATACATTCCTTCTTGCTCAAGTTCCTTTATACCACATTCTTGTCCCAAACTGATGTTTTCCTGGCGTTGCTGCTTTCCTGCTTTAAAGGTTGCTTTTGCACATTTGTCAAGACCAAATGACATTCTTATATCATCTGAAAAAGTTTTGACAACTTGCAGTTGTGGTTTCAGTTCCTCATCTGATGATCTGTACAGTTTTAAATCATCAACAAAGAGAAGATGAGAAGTCTTTACACTTTGCTGTTTTCTAGGAGCCAAATTATAGCCATGGACTAAGCTGTTAAGTAGACAGCTTAATGGGTTAATGGCAAGGCAGTATAGCAGCGGTGACAAAGAGTCACCCTGGAATATTTCCCTTTGAATGTTTATCCCTGGGATAATAATTTAGCCTTTATCATGGTTTAATTGCAAAGTGGTCTGCCACTGTTTCATGGTTACTGTAATGTAGTCGATCAGTGTAGGATGTATCTTATGCATTTTTAAGCACTCTTTTATCCATGAATGTGGGATATTATCAAATGCTTTTTTGTAGTCAATCAGTGCCATACTTAGATTTCCCCTTTTTACATTCCTCCACTATGACTTTATCTAACCGTAAATGATCCTTTGTTCCATATGACTTTTTTTATTGCCCTTTTGTTCTACTGCCGTAATTGAGTTTTCTTCTGAATGAATATAAACTCTGTCAGCATCAATTCTCGTGTATAGTTTATACATTATCATAAGGCAAGTTATTGGTCTATAATTTTTAGGGTAGATTGCAGGTTTACTCTTAAATAGGAGCATTGTTTTTCCTGTTGTTAACCAGGTTGGTGTCTGTTTGGGGTGCGCATATAAATAGTTCTTACTCATAGATAAATCTTTGTGCGAAGATGTTAATGCTTTCATCCCAATGTTAGGTACTGCATCTGGGCCTGGGGTTTTCCAATTAGAGGCTTTTCTTAACTTTGTTTCAATCTCTCTGGCTGTTACTCCATTCCATTTCATATCCTGTACCTTTAAACCTCTTATTCTTTCTTTAACTTCTTCTATCCATTTAGCATCTTTATTATGTTCCACAGAATCTTCATAGATACTTCTCCCAAATGTATCTATTTCTTCTTTTTTTGGCAGTCTTTCAATTCCTTTTACCTTATTTCCCAATTCTGTATACAACATTTTTGGGTCATCAATAAATTGCTTATTTTGTACTTTTCCTTTATATTTTTATTTGTATCTTCTAAGTTTTTCTGCCTGTGCTGAAATTTTTAGTTTGTTATTTGTGATAGTGCTTGATAGATCCTGGTCTGTTCTAATACTGCGCATTGCTTTTATCACATCTATCTCTCTTAGTATTTTTGTTGATTTGTTCCCTCTTCTAGAGCCTTCTAACTGTGACACTTCTTGTCTTAATTGCTTTATAATTTTCTCTATTTGATACTTCCATGATGGTATTCGATTTACCCCTTTCCTATCCCTCACTACCCTGTGTTCTTGTGGTAGAACTTTATAAGTTATTAATTTAGCTGCACAGTAATATATCCTGTTTACTTCTGTTATATTGCGTGGAACTCTATGAACAGTCCTAATTGCTGTGTTCATTTGTTTTATCAGGTTTCTGACTTTTTGGATTTTATTAACCTTCACTAGTCTATTTCTTTCATTGATCTTTATATATTTGTCTATGTCTATTAAATCAATCAACTCTTCTTTGACTATAAACTGTTTAGGTGTAAAAAACTACAATTAGAGATCTCTTATCTGGAGGAATGTTTAAATAAAAAGATCGTGCCTAAGGGGCTTAGGCAATGGCGGTTCCCTGTGGGCTTAGAGGAAGGCTCACAGTTCCATAAGCAGCTTTTAGCATTGTTCGATCGGCACAGTTTTGAATATATTGGCATGCTGATCGACTATTACACACAACAGGTCAATGATTACAAAAATGACTTAGCTAATTTGGAACAGGAGATTAAAAACAACCACGACTTCTTGCGTTATAAATATGATTATTCTCGCATCTTCTCAAGTATTGAAGCCACCACTAATAAATTGTGTGAAAATAAGAAAAAGAAAATAATGAGGGATGTGAAACAGTACGCAGACAATAAAGCGTACCCTAAGCCGCCACAAATAGGACAGTCTAAGAATAAAGCTGGGGTGTCGCTTCCTAAGCTAAACAAGAAAGCTATTCATAATAGAAATCAGGACATGTATCAGTTGGATACCTTCTGGGAGGAAGGTCATAACAACAATGACCCCCTCTATGAGGGGGAGGGGGAGGTTGACTTGGATATCGAGCAAGAGCACCTACCTAATGTTACGATTAATAACAATGGACAACAGCAGAGTGGTTTTAGCAATGGGGCTGGACAATCAGGGGTAGAACATCAACAGGGTTTTGGATTGGGCCAGAACCATCAGCAGAGGAATTTGAGGTCGAACAGGAACCAAATGATTTTAAGGAACAAACAGAACCAGAAGAAGAAATAATGAAGGGAACAAGTCAGCCAAATATTGTTTATAGTACTGAGGGGGACTTAAGATCTTTAATTATACTACCCTCATTATTACTACTGACATGGCTGACTTTTTCTCTAAAGGACTATCTTTTGTTCCTGATACTCATATGGACTTGGTTAAGACTATTGTAGATTTGAAACTGTTTGTCCGTAAATTAAATTTGTTGGCTGTATTAGGCAAAAATTCTTCACTTATTAAGCCATTTAGAATAGCTAGTCTATTCAATCCACCCCTAGTCAGCAACCTTAAAACCTTTGAGAAATCCTGTGAATTAGACCTAAGATTTCTGGCTGCTAGCAAAGTTAATAAGAGCAAACACACGCTTAAAATCACAACTGAACAACGGGATTTTATTAAATTATTGCAGGATTGCAATATTCGGGTTATGAAACCCGATAAGGGTAGTGGGCTTATATTTATGAATCAAGCTGATTATATAAACAAACTATTGACCCATTTGGAAACTGGTCCCTATGAAAACATTAGTGTAAATGAAGTCAACATAGCACACAATAGGATTAGAACTACAGTGGAAGACTTGTTTTTAGAAGATTTAATAGACACAGACATCCACACTTATTTGAATGTTGCAGCACCTAGAATGCCATCTTTTTTTGGTGCTCCAAAAATTCATAAGTCTGTTAACGACCCCCCCTTTAGACCCATTGTTGACGGCAGAGGATCTATTTTAGTGGCTTGTGCCAAATATGTAGACAGTTTTTTAAAACCATACATCGAAAAAGAAACTCAGATATGCAGAGACTCATGGGGCTTCCTTGAGAACATCAATAAGATACCTTTTGACCCTAGCCTAATTTTCATGACCGTGGATGTTAAAGACCTATACACGGTCATCCCACAACAACTGGGACTAGACTGGGTCAGGGAGTTTCTTGAGGTAAGAAGAGTGGAACAAAACACTATTTACACAATTGAGACTCTATTGGAGCTGGTGCTAAAATACAATTTTTTTACCTTTAACAATGTGATCTATAGGCAATCCTCTGGTGTCGCGATGGGTTCACCTTGTGGGGGGGCATTTGCTAATTGTGTCATGGCACAATGGGAAAACAAATTATTGTTTAACAGCACACTATTTAAGGAACACGTCGCCTGGTACACCAGGTACCAGGACGACATGTTCTTTTTATGGGAAGGCCCTCTGGAAATGGTAACACCATTTATAGAGGCCATTAAAGCATTGACTGATTTTTTAGACTTCACATATGAGGTCAACAATACAGAGATCAGTTTTTTAGACATAAAACTAAGTAAAGACATTGAGGCTTCCAGATTCATTAGCAAGATTCATCGAAAACCCACCTACTCTAACGGTTTCCTCCATTTCAGTAGCTGCCACCCTCACCATCAAAAAAGAGCAGTAGTGAAAGGGCAGATGGTAAGGGCGGCACGCATGATTACTAAAGATGACGATTTTCATGATGAGTGCAGTAATTTGAGTACAATGTTTTTAAATAGAGGATATCCGCATTCATTGATATTGGAGGTTAAATCTGAGGTGATGTTTAAAAGAGAATCTGGATATTTTAAACCTATCTTGAGTAGGCAAGATTGGTCCGTAGTAGTTGACCAAGGGGAGGCTGAGGTAGATGATAGAAACATTAACGTACCTGAGATTGGGGTTAGGTTCTTATGTACGTTCTCTGTGGACCATCATTTCATAAGAAATATTTTACAGAAGAATTGGGCAAACATAGTGGAAGATAGACATCTGCAACAACTGCTAGGCGCTTCACCCAACATCACTTTTAGAAAAGGGTTTAGTCTAAAGGCCTTGCTAGAAAGGAACAACATTACCCTTTTCCAAAGGCAAAAAGGGATGACTAGGTGTGGGTTTTGCAATCAATGCAAATACATAATAGAAGGGAGTCATGTGTTAATAAAAGGGGTGAAATATAAACTGATTGGAAACTTCAGTTGTATTTCTAAAGCAGTTGTCTATCTAGCGAGCTGTAAGTACTGTTCAGCTTTCTATATAGGAAAGACTGAGCGGGCATTGCATAAGAGAATTTATGAACACTTGTATGCAATTTCTAGGAAGGATGTTAATAACGCGCTAGCTTGCCACATCATGGAATATAAAGACCACGTTTTCAACTTTGCGGTCTTGAAGCAAATTAAGACGGACCCTAATATAGGCCCATGGCAAATCTTATTAGAAAAAGAAGAACTGTTATGGCAGCTAAGGACGGCTGCACATACATACCCGGGTTTAAACGAATCTATTTCTTTGACCTGTATACTAAAACTTTTAGCCTTAAGGAGATAGAAAATCGGGTTTCAAACTATAGGTGGAGTACATATACACAATTTTCATAGTTTTGTTTATATATGTACACAACAGTTTAATTTAAGATATTTCAATTTTTTATTTTGGATACATCTACACACATGTTTTAGGGTTAACAACACAGCATGTGGGGTACGGGTTATGATTCATGGTTTATGTTTTTATTTATTATGTACCTTGATTTGCCTTAACAGCCAATAGTAAAATTTATTTTAATTTGATAGTTTTTTATAAATAAATAATACTTACAGGCATCAATAATATTTGGGAGTACACAAGAGACGCCAGTATATTTTAAACCATCTTTTTGATTGTTGGCTATTCTTATATGGGCATACTTATTTGATATACTTTGTTTATACTATCCCTCTTGTCGCATTGAACATATGCTTTGGCATATGGACATTTTTAGACGACAAGGGTTGTTTTAAACTCAGGAACCTGAAGCACGGATTGATGCAAATTTAGATAAACTAATCGTGCTTCGGTATTGGAGTGATAACATTAGCCTTACACGTTTAACATATTTGTAGTTAACTTGAGTATACAGAATTAACGTATACACATTTTGACTCTGTTTAATAGCTATTGTTTAACTTGAATATATTGTTTGTTAATAGGCTTATGATAGGGCTTTAGGTTTATAGTGTAGATAGGGTAGGATTCATGCTTTTTACATGATTATAGTTTTTATGTATTTAAACAAGCTGTTCTTAAACAATGCTTAAACAACTTTTAGAAGATCGGTATGTGACCAACCTCAATTGAGAGGTTGTTAATTGAATAATTGTCATCCTATATAATATGGAGGTGTGTTGTAACTCATTGTTTTGTCTTCGTCTGAGGAAGGAAGGATAGTGCTTGTTTTAAAATAAAAGTTCTTACGTTGATTTTACAAAGGTTTCGTTGCTCTATTCTATCTGGCACCTGGATTTTTACAGTGTTTGGATTGCATCAGTGCAGGATCTGACTTTGGTGGCGTGCTCCCTTTGCTTTTTCGTTTTTACTGGTTGGTGTGGTTTTTTAGTTCTACATAGCTCCTTTGCCATTCTCCATTGGTTTATTCCTTTTTTAATTTCTCCAAGTCTTTTGGGTTTCTAATACCGTGATGGTAATGGACCCCCATTCCTAATTAAAGTTCATGAAATTAACATTGTTTCAGTATTTGATGTCAGCCAGAAGTGCTCTTCACAGCACCCAAAATTGGCTCAGTAAAAATTCCTTCTACAATTTGTATGGGGTTAAATGTATTGGTAGCACATCTAAATATGATTGTAGACTCTTTTTTATAAGACCTGTTGCTCCTACTACTATTGTAACAGTCTGGGTATCTTTCTTCCACATTGCTCTCATTTCTGCCTGAAAATCCTGATATTTTATGACTTTGTGATTCTCTGTACGCAAGACACTGTAGTCACTGGGTGTGGCAATTTCAATGATCAATGCTACTTTTGTCTTCATTTCTTAGGCCACTATATCCGGTTTTCTAGCATCTATTTTTTGAACTGTTGGTAATTGGTGATCCCATGTGATGTAGACTTCTTCATTTTCTCTGATGCTTTGTGGCTCATGTTTCCAGTGTTTTTCAGACACTTCAATACTATAATGTTTGCACAATCCCCACTGCAACAGTCTTGCCACATTATTATGCTTTTCAGTATACAGTCCTTCTGCTATTAGTATGTCACAACCAGCAATGAGGTGTGTGACTGTTTCCAGTTCAGTTTTACAAAGCCTACATTTTTAACACATATTCAATGGACTTTGTAAACCAATGAGTACATAGCCCACTGTCTTGGGGTGCCAATATTAACCTTTCATCTCTCTGTTTGAATTTGCCTCTCCTCAACCATTCCTGCATTCGTTCCTGATCAACACGAGGTTCTTCTAGATGTTTTCTATACTTGCAACTATATGTATGCATTTTCCACATTTATTGCCTTCTCATCTGGTCTTTCACCTTATATTCTTTCTTTTGCTTTTTGGCACATTTAGTTGCTGCCTGATTTTTATCTATTTCTGGTTTGATTTCCATTCCTGCTTGATGCTGATATGCTTCTGCTAGAGTAGGCAGATAAGTCATCTTAGATTTATTCTCCTCATGTTTCAAAACTTTCACTACATTTGGCTATTATGAGATCAGCAGAAACGTGTGCAGTCCCACTATTGCAGATCTATACATATAATTAATTTCAAGGAATTGGAACGGGAAATATATAATCTTGGTATGTACTGATTTTTATAAATTATTTGGTGAGCATGAAGCATCCTTCTTGTTTTCCTATATAACCTACCCAACACATTTTGGGGCCAGCCAATCACTTGAAAACTAAGTTAGGACAGGAAAAGCAAATTGGTTTATAGCCTGGATTTTGTTCCTAGATGTCAGTGCTGTTTTCAGGATTAATTTAAGTCTTCTATGTATTCCTTACTAAGTTTTATTCACATTTGTTCATGTTTTATTGTTAATCCTTCATCAATTCCCAAATATTTATACATTCCTTCTTGCTCAAGTTCCTTTATACCACATTCTTGTCCCAAACTGATGTTTTCCTGGCGTTGCTGCTTTCCTGCTTTAAAGGTTGCTTTTGCACATTTGTCAAGACCAAATGACATTCTTATATCATCTGAAAAAGTTTTGACAACTTGCAGTTGTGGTTTCAGTTCCTCATCTGATGATCTGTACAGTTTTAAATCATCAACAAAGAGAAGATGAGAAGTCTTTACACTTTGCTGTTTTCTAGGAGCCAAATTATAGCCATGGACTAAGCTGTTAAGTAGACAGCTTAATGGGTTAATGGCAAGGCAGTATAGCAGCGGTGACAAAGAGTCACCCTGGAATATTTCCTTTGAATGTTTATCCCTGGGATAATAATTTAGCCTTTATCATGGTTTAATTGCAAAGTGGTCTGCCACTGTTTCATGGTTACTGTAATGTAGTCGACCAGTGTAGGATGTATCTTATGCATTTTTAAGCACTCTTTTATCCATGAATGTGGGATATTATCAAATGCTTTTTTGTAGTCAATCAGTGCCATACTTAGATTTCCTTTTTACATTCCTCCACTATGACTTTATCTAACCGTAAATGATCCTTTGTTCCATATGACTTTTTTTATTGCCCTTTTGTTCTACTGCCGTAATTGAGTTTTCTTCTGAATGAATATAAACTCTGTCAGCATCAATTCTCGTGTATAGTTTATACATTATCATAAGGCAAGTTATTGGTCTATAATTTTAGGGTAGATTGCAGGTTTACTCTTAAATAGGAGCATTGTTTTTCCTGTTGTTAACCAGGTTGGTGTCTGTTTATAAATAGTTCTTACTCATAGATAAATCTTTGTGCGAAGATGTTAATGCTTTCATCCCAATGTTAGGTACTGCATCTGGGCCTGGGGTTTTCCAATTAGAGGCTTTTCTTAACTTTGTTTCAATCTCTCTGGCTGTTACTCCATTCCATTTCATATCCTGTACCTTTAAACCTCTTATTCTTTCTTTAACTTCTTCTATCCATTTAGCATCTTTATTATGTTCCACAGAATCTTCATAGATACTTCTCCCAAATGTATCTATTTCTTCTTTTTTTGGCAGTCTTTCAATTCCTTTTACCTTATTTCCCAATTCTGTATACAACTTTTTTGGGTCATCAATAAATTGCTTATTTTGTACTTTTCCTTTATATTTTTATTTGTATCTTCTAAGTTTTTCTGCCTGTGCTGAAATTTTTAGTTTGTTATTTGTGATAGTGCTTGATAGATCCTGGTCTGTTCTAATACTGCGCATTGCTTTTATCACATCTATCTCTCTTAGTATTTTTGTTGATTTGTTCCCTCTTCTAGAGCCTTCTAACAGTGACACTTCTTGTCTTAATTGCTTTATAATTTTCTCTATTTGATACTTCCATGATGGTACTCGATTTACCCCCTTCCTATCCCTCACTACCCTGTGTTCTTGTGGTAGAACTTTATACGTTATTAATTTAGCTGCACAGTAATATATCCTGTTTACTTATGTTATATTGCATGGAACTCTATGAACAGTCCTAATTGCTGTGTTCATTTGTTTTATCAGGTTTCTGACTTTTTGGATTTTATTAACCTTCACTAGTCTATTTCTTTCATTGATCTTTATATATTTGTCTATGTCTATTAAATCAATCAACTCTTCTCTTAGCTCATTTTCTTCCAAACTGAGGGCACAGCCCTTGTTTTCCACTTCCTGAGGGCATTCTAAGGTTCTATACCATCTTCCAGTGGCACATTCTCTTCAATTTTGTCCTTTGCCATTCATTGCTTTGTCATATGGGAACTCACTGGCCTATCACTCCTCAACATTGACTGCATCAGAGCTTCCACAGTTTCCTGTTCCTTCCCTTGCTGTCTAGCTTGAAGTGAACATTTATAGGCCTACCACTCCTCAACATTGACTGCATCAGAGCTTCCACAGTTTCCTGTTCCTTCCCTTGTTGTCTAGCTTGAAGTGAACATTTATACTGGTTTCCTGTGGAGGGCTCCAAATTATCTTCATATGGTACCTGACCAATCTCTTCCTATTCGACTGATTTCACCTCAATTTGGATATTGATTACTCTATCCTGTTGTGGTGTTTTCTGAATTAGATTTTCTACACTGAATCCTTCATTTTGCAGGTACTCCATAACCTCAGTTTCTATTTCTTTAACTTCTCCATTACTGATCTCCTTTTCTATTTTTCCTCTTAGTCTTATTTTTTTGTATTGTAAAGTTTTTCCATGTCTGGATTCCATTGGCTGTATTTTTCTTCAAATATCTTTGGTGCTGCTCTTTTTGTATTGATTAGTTTTGCTTTCTCCTTTGCATAGATATGACACCTTATTAAAACTCTTTTCCTTTCCCATGTCCATATTTCTTCTTCAGATGTTTCCTAATCTTCCTGTTTCTCTGTACTTTGGGGACTCACTTCATCATGCTGTGATGTAACCTGTCTTAGACCTTCTACATCAAATCCTTCACTTTCCCAGGCACTCCATAACTTAAACTTCTATTTTTTAACCTCTGCTTTACTAATCTTCTTTTCTACATTCAATCTTTCTGATATATATTTTTTTATTGTGAAAGTTTCCATATCCGAGTGCCTTTGCCTGCATTTCTCTTTGAATATATTTGGGGCTGCCTTCTTTACATTGATTAATTTGCCTTTCTTATTTGCATAAATATTGCACCATAGCAAATCTCTCTTTCTTTCCCATGTCCGTATTTCTTTTTTATACTTTTCTAATATCTCTTGGTTTTGTTGTTTATATTTTTGCTCTTTCTCAGATGCTTCTTTTTCCAAGCAGATCAAGGTTTCTTGATCTATTTACAGTTTTTCACAAATTTGTTGTATTAATGAACACATTTTCATATGAAGCGTCTGACAGTGTTTGATTGGTCTCTGTGAATGTGTAAATGTTCCAGCAGACAAACTGCTTTAAACTTGCACATGGCAAATACATTTCAACATGCCCAACCTCTCACAAGCTAAACAGACCAAAGCATGCCGCAAATTACTTTCCTGAATGATACATGCTATATAAAGACAATTTTATGCTTCCTGCTTTTTCAGTCACTCTTCAGAAGCTCCTGAACCAATGTCTTTATGACCAGTGTCCTGAATAAGTTAGCACTGTACACAACATGATGATTTCAGTGTCTTTCAGCCCCAGTGCTATAAAAGTATTGTCAAACAAAATATTGTGTTTAACACCATTCTCTACATAAATTCTAACCGTTTCATATTAATCTCTTTTGCCATTCTCATTTGCTATTGTTTTGCATTGCTTTACTTAATCTGACATAAAAGAATCAATTCTTTACATTTTAATAGTGTCAACATAGTGTCAACAAACGTGTGTCAGCATGTGCAGACATCCTAGGCAGTCACTCCTGCTTTGCTAGGGCTAGTTTACACCTTCCATTGCAGAGATTTTGCATACTGGGTAAAGTCCTTGTTTCCCTACAGTACTTTTTTCAAGGCAGAGTCCAGTTCATGGTTCTCCCAACCAACAAAAACAAATCAAGTGCCAGACCACATTGCGGTAAAGGTGTTCAACACAAAAAGTCTAAAAAAAACAAATTGTCTAATCGTTAAAACCTGCTGTACTTGGAGTGTGACATGAGCATCATTACAGAAACTTGTCTATGCTCCTAGAAAAACATGTTAGGTTCGCAAATACACTGGATGAACTCAAAATCAACAAGAATTCCATTACCCTAAGAAATTTTAATCATCCAGCAATAAAATGGTATAACTGTACCTCAACTATATAGATGTTGCATCCAAAATCCCTTTATTTCATAAACAAAAACTCCCTGAACAAAATTGTCAAGGAACCCACTACAAGACAAAATATTATTAATCTGGTCCTTACCAGCATGTGATTAATATAAACTATCCTTCTGGTATTCCCTTCTGCAATTAAATACAATCGCAAGCTATTAATATTTTCCTTTAAAATCTCCTTTATACGCAAACATTACAAAGTTCAGAGGCTTCAGTTGTGCAAACATTCGACAATTCTCTGATGAAATCTCAGAATTCAAACTATTTACTAAGCAAGATACTACCAAAGCAAATACTTATGCAAATAAACTCTATGTGCAACTAAATAAATGCATTCACCTGGCAATCAGTACCAGATCCAGTCAAAATGAGATGTTGAAAAGTAAACCTGCTAGGTAAAAAAACACTCATATCAAGGTTAATATTAAAAAGCTGTCAAATGAACTGGAAAAACAGCACCAAGAGTAGGAAGGCATCCCATGAACTCAGACTAGGATCAGAAGCTAAAGTCAATTTCAAATCTTTCTTTTGTTATATTAGGAAAAAAAGAAGAAACATGAAACCTATCTAATATAGTACTATCTACTTAGATACAGTAGAAACAGTCAACATAATGGCAAAGAGATTCAGTACAAATTTCTCCCACAAAATAACTGTACAAAGTCCACATATCCTACATAATCTCAAACCCAACATCATAACTAAATAACATGTAGTAAAGGTACTCAACAAAATGAAAAATACATCATCTGTGGGACCTGATAATACACTTAGTCACATTATAAACAGTACAAAAATCAAATCAACCTAGTAGGCCCATTCCTACAGCTATTCAAACTTAGCTTATCACCTGGTTTTATCCTTAAAGTATGGCATGCAGCTTTTGTAATGCTATTTCACAAAGGTGGACTCACCACTGACATCAGAAACTATAGACTCATTAGCCTGGCTAGTCTCATCTGCAAAGCCATAGAACGTAGATCTTGCACTTCAGAAGATCAGCCTTGATAAGGATGCAGTTTGTCTAATAAATCTGGTCAACTTCTTTGAGATGGTAAACCAAGCCATGGACAGTGGCCATGTTGTCTACACAGCATACCTTGACATGGCTAAGGCATCTGACACCATGATACAGGCTAACATAATAAATAAGCTGAATGAGCTCCTCCTTAGTTAGGTAGATAACAGATTGGTTGAGGGACAGAACCTATGTAGTGAGGGTGGTAGGTACATTGTCAGTAAACATGAAGGTCACCAGTGGTGTTTCTCAGGGCACTCTACTGGCACTCCTAGTATATGTTATCTACTACACAGATTTCCAAATTACAAAAGGGGATCTATGGCTAACCAAGTTTGCATGCAACCACAACCTTGGTGTCATCCTCAGGTCCCTGATCTGATATGGAAAACACCAACTAGAACTCACACATATCAACAAATTATGCTTAAAGTGAAATGGGCAAAAACAAAATAATAAGAAGTGCAGTGTCATCACATTTGCTAAACAATCCCTTCATCCATTTTACGGTATGCATGTCACTTCAAAATGAAAGTGGAGTGACAGACCTTAAAGCATGGATAGATAATTTTGTGTAACTGACCATCATGTTAGGAAATATTTTTACCTGGCACAGATATTTGCAAAAGGTATCTTATCTAGAGCCAAGGATGTTCTTTTTCATCTATATTCTACATTATTCAGACTTATTTTCAAATCCAATACCTGTTTTGGACTGTATCATACTAGGTATGTCACCCCACTGGAAAGACCACTGAGGTTCCTAACTAAAAAGATCACTACCTTAAAAGACAAGAGCTACCAGGAAAGGGTGAAACACTTTCTCTTTATTCAGAGTCCTATATACTCCTTAAGGGTGATGAGTGTCTTGCATCTTTTGACCATTAGAGGTCCGGTACTCTATGACCTGTTATTTCTCGACAAATAAAACACTCCTACAAACACTAGAACCAGGGATCGAAATCTGCATCAGCAAATAAACAAAACATGTTGGCGAAACAGATTTGTCAGGCAATGCTTACTTTTTCTCTGGAACAAACTTCCACTCAAAATTAAGCAATATGACACACTATGTGCCTTCAAAAAGAAGTAAGAGAACTAAATGGTATTCAAAAATTCACCTCTGTCTGGTGTGTAGCCTCTTGAAAAAGGAAATAAGGTTTAATGGGGATACTGTCAAGTTGACATGACCCCAGGGCCCAGTTTCCTTGCATTTTCTATGATTCTGCTTTTATGAAATGCTGATGTGCTATTTATACATTATCGTAACTTTCTAATTCAATGCCTAGACCATAAATGCAGAGTCACAATGCAGGATTACAAAAAATATGTTTCTATTTTCTTTATCATTATTAATATTATCTGTTTCACATAAAAGTTGGTTCATTTTATCCTATCTCTGCTTCCCCAGTAACCCCAGCATTGTGATGATGAAGAGTCTATAAAGGTCAGGAATCATACTAGACTTTGCATCCAAGGAAGATGATTTTCTCTACTATGAAATTTAGCATCCTGATCATCAAAAATGGCCAAGAATATAATTCCAGGTCTTTTGATGAGGAGGTTTGGAATCCTATGGTGGAGGAGGGAATGTGATCTAGTTAATACTGATGTCCAAGAGATTGGGTGATCTACCATTAATTTATTGTTATTCTCATTCCAGAACAGTAGATGTGTACAACTCATATGACAAGGTATCAACTTCATTGCCCTTTCCAATGGTAATCCCAAACATGTATAACTAGCCATCACTAAATATTTCTTCATGACTACAGCTGTTATCACTCATGAATTATTTTCTGCTTAAACTGTGAGCTTTGGCCAGCTAAGACCTGCATGCAATCAACTGAACGTATAAGTGAAGTTAAGTAAATCTTTATCTGCACTTTTTTCAAATAATACACAATTTAAATTAATTTGTTTGTGTTGCATTGAGCAATATCTAGCTGGAAGTTGTGACTCTGTTTTTTCAGTAGGTCCCCACTCACCCTCTCTGTTTTTGTTTTGGTGTTAATCTTGGTGGCTTTGAAACTGCCCGCCCCTCTTGTAAATTTGCTCTTGGATACTCCTCCTGGGCCTATCTCATTTGCTAACTCAAAAAAAAAAATTGTTCTTCTCTTATCTGCTTTTACTGTATTTGTGTTTCTTCCTACTTTATTTTGCTTTTGTGTCATTTTAAAAGTACTCAGTTGTATTTATTACTGCTTGGTGTAACTCATTCTAAGCCTTTTAGTTTAAGCACTTGGGCTTCAGACCAGTTGTTTTACATTAAGAAGGTTTGTGGTCTGCACTGTAGTGGCAGAACAGGTAGCTTACATCCTTCTAAGTTGGGAACTGCTGATTGAGGGCTCAGTGTCTGTTATTCTAAAAGTGTATTAGTTCTGGTTTAAGCACTTGGGCTTCAGGCCAGTTATTTTACATTAAGAGGGTTCGTGGTCTGCACTCTTGTGGGAGGAGAGGCTGGACTCTGCCCTTCTGAGCTGGGAATTTCTGGTTAAAGGCTTGTAGTGCCTGCATATTTGAACTGCTTCTTATTGAAATTGGTACACCTTGTTTGCTGTAGCATAGACTAGATCCAGGCCTGCTGAATCTAGCTTTGTTTGTATGCTTGTTGTTTGTTTGCTTGTTATTTCCCTGAAACACTAATTCCACCTAAAACGCAGCTTTTCAGCGCTTCTGTGGATCCCTCATGATATCTGCTTACTGTACTTATTTCCTTGTTTCACTTGAAAAAAAGTTACTGTTTGTTGTTTTTGCATTTAAGCTACCTGTAACACAGTCGCAGGCTACACACTCAAGTGCGCTAGCCTCCTCTGTGTATTTAAAGTAATTTAAGCTCTGCATTTCTGTTTCTAAAAAAATAAATAAATAAATAAATAAATACAAAAAAATTCCTTGTTTTCCCGCCTTTCTGAACTAGTCTAGTCCAGTTTTCAGGCTTTGCTGAATCCAGGACTGAGGTAAAGGTTCCTGTGTTGCCCATATCATACTTGGATAGTTAGGTGGCTTCCTTGTTTACTGTGAGAGAGGGGAACTCTGAACAGCCTATCTGTCCCTGTAGGAGTGGTCCCAGCCAAGCAACTTGTAGCTCATTGGCCATTTTTGGCTAATTTTTATCCTTTTTGATCTCCCTGGTATAAAAACCACGTAGCGCAGTTTTGCGCTTGTATACAGCTCAGCAGGCTCCTCATGGTGCCCTGCAAGGTCCTACAAGTAGCCAAGAGACAAAAGAGAGACTTTGGACTTGATTAAGTATTGTTTTTGCTTGTTGTTTCCCTGAAACACTAATTCCGCCTAAAACGCGGCTTTTCAGCACTTCTGTGGATCCCTAGTGATATCTGCATTGCTTACTGTACTTATTTCTTTGTTGCACTTGAAAAAAAGTTACCGTTTGTCGTTTTTGCATTTAAGTTACTGGTAACACAGTCGCAGGCTACACACTCAAGTGCGCTAGCCTCCTCTGTGTATTTAAAGTAATTTAAGCTCTGCATTTCTGTTGTTTCTGAAAAAAAAAAAAAAACACAAAAAAATTCCTTGCTTTCCCGCCTTTCTGAACTAGTCTAGTCCAGCTTTCAGGCTTTGCCGAATCCAGAACTGTGGTATTGTTTTTGCTTGTTGTTTCCCTGAAACTCTAATTCCGCCTAAAATGCAGCTTTTCAGCGCTTCTGTGGATATTTAGTGATATCTGCATTGCTTACTGTACTTAGTTCTTTGTTGCACTTGAAAAAACGTTGCTGTTTGTCATTTTTGCATTTAAGTTACCTGTAACACAGTCACAGGCTACACACTCAAGTGCGCTAGCCTCCTCTGTGTATTTAAAGTAATTTAAGCTCTGCATTTCTGTTGTTTCTGAAAAAAAAAAACACAAAAAAATTCCTTGTTTTCCCGCCTTTCTGAACTAGTCTAGTCCTGTTTTCAGGCTTTGCTGAATCCAGGACTGTGGTAAAGGTTCCTGTGTTGCCCATATCATACTTGGATAATTAGGTGGCTTCCTTGTTCACTGTGATAGAGGGAACTCTGAGCAGCCTATCTGTCCCTATAGGAGTGGTCCCAGCCCAGCAACTTGTAGCTCATTGGCCATTTTGGGCTAATTTCTATCCATTTTGATTTCCCTGGTATAAAAAAACACTTAGCACGGGTTTGCGCACTGTGCAGCGCTGTTTAGCTGCGGTTAAACTATTCCAGGCTCCACAAAGTCTGCACTTCAGTTTTTTCCTTGAAACTTGAAACACTTCAACACAGCACTAGAAATAAGGCAAGTTAAGACCGGCACTTACTAAAAGTCACTAAAACTAGCACTAGCTTACAGCTTGCACTTCAGCCCTATACTCAGGAAGTATAAGGCTCTTTACTCATCCAATCAGCAATACAGTCCCAACCATCTATTCAGGCATGTTGAAGGGACAGCTTCAGGTGTGCTCTCCAGTCCAACTGGTGAATCTGGGCATCCTGAGGCAATGTTACAATTGCCTCATGTACACAGACAACCCCCTCCTCCTCCCAACCAACACAAACATATGTGAGAGATACAGCTACACAGCCAAACTGGAGGCTAAGCTCTCTCAACCCACGACTGGATCAACCAGTCACAAGGAGAAGGGCAACACTAGCACCACATTACCAGACTCACATACACCAGCCATAGCTGCACCAGAAAACAACTCTCAGAAACACGCAAAAACATACTCGGAGGCTCTAAATAAGAACTTGCCTAAACAACAGAGACCTCCTAAGGATACACCCAAGCAACCCCCACCCCACAACAGAAACCAGGTAACACATACATCACAACGTCAGTGTGCCAAGCAAAAACAGCCCCTAAGGCTAAATAACACACCTAACACACTAGTAATCAGTGATTCTATCATCAGGCACACAGACGTCCCACTCACTAGACTGAACAAGGAGAAGGTTACCGTAAGCTGCCTGTCGGGTGCCAGAATCCACCACATAACACATGCACTCAGGTCACTCCACAACAAGTACAAATATGACTCTGTCATTGTACATGTTGGCGTAAATGACCTGAGACGTACCTCCCTGGACTACATGAAAAGAGACATGGAGGAGCTCTCTGACCATGTAGCCCAGGCTGGTATGACTCTGACTCTGAGTAGCATCCTGCCCTCACCCAAAATGATGCCAGCATACGAAGAAAAAATGATCAGTTTTAACAACTGGTTAAACTATTGGTGTCATTCAAAGGGGAGCCAGTACTTGTCAGCCTGGGACGACATGCTTGACAAGCCACGTTGCTTCGCTAGAGATGGCTTGCACCTGTTGCCCCTGGGCTTTCGAATACTGGCCAAGACTCTTGTCATCCCAATACTGCCTTTTTTAGGCAAGGCTCAAAAGACAAACCCGCCTGCATAAACAACAATAATAAACAAAAACTGAGGGTAATGCTGCTCAACGCCAGAAGTCTAAACCTCAAAATGCACTCACTCAAGGCTTTCCTTAGTATGGAAGAAATCAACGTATGTGCAATGACAAAAACCTGGTTCAAGGCACCAGAGAGCACCCCAGCTCCTGCCATACTTTTAGGTCCCAAAGCCAGGACCAGAACACAAAAGGAGGGGGTGTGTCCATATTCATCAAAAACACCCACACCTCCAGGTTAGTAGCACAGCACGCGGAATCTGAGACCATCCAAGTGCAATTGACAGCTGGTAAATTGACTGTTCAATTTATAGCTTGCTACAGATCTCCCACCATGTCTCAGGACCCTCACGCAACATTCCTGAGAACATTAGAAAGTATGAAGATTCTACCCAACACCATGCTACTGGGTGACTTCAACTATCCAAACTTTGACTGGGAAAACTACTCAAGCTCAAATGCCCTAGCCCAATGCTTCCTTGAGTTTATAAACTCAAACGCCCTTGAACAGCTGGTCACCACTCCCACAAGAGGTGACAACATACTGGACCTGGTCATCACCAACATGGGCAACCTATGTTCCTCACCTGAGGTAAACTCGCCATTGGTAAGATCAGATCACAAACTAATCACACTGGACATCCACATCCCAACCCCTCCCCCCAACTAGTCAAGGAAATCAAGGTAAAAAACTTCTCTAAAGCCAACTTAACACTCCTCAAGACCGAGGTGGGAAGTTTCAAAGCTCCCAATCAAATGGAAAATGATGACCCATCAGCAGAATCCTTTACAAGTGCATTCTATGAACACCTTCAAGAATGCATGGACTGAGCCATCCCAAGTAAAACCAAGACCAACTCCTCAAAAAAGAGGAAGCCAGTCTGGTGGACCCTGGCCATAAATAAACCTTACAACAGAAGGAGGAAACTCCTGCAAGATAGAACAAAATCCCAAAATAAGAAGGCATCTCTGATTAACATCAGTAAAAAACTGCGCTCCCTCATTAAATCATCCAAGGCCAACTTAGAAAGAAAAATAGCCAGTGACTCTAAGGATAACCACAAGGCCTTCTTTAACTATGTCAAGAGTCTAGGGCCAAACTCTCAGATGTGCTCTGAGCTAAGGCATAATGGCCATAAATACACTGAACCAACCGACATTGCCAACATCCTGTCTGACAAGTTCAGTGCAAACTTCACCCCCCCCCCTCTTCACCAAAGGGGCTAGCACCCATCCCAGAAGAATGTGGCACTCCAGATATCTCAGACACACAAGTAAAGACAGCCCTTGTAAAGGCCAAAAACACAGCATCAATGGGACCAGATGCTATCCCAGGTTATGTCTTACACAAGCTTCAAAATTAACTAACCCCCCCATCTCAAATCACTATTCAAACTCAGCCTCTCTACAGGCTATGTACCCAAAGAATGGTGTACAGCAACAGTCGTACCACTCAACAAAGGTGGTATCACAAGTGACCCTGGGAACTATCGGCCTATAAGCTTGACTAGCTTGGTCTGCAAAGCCATGGAATGCATTATCATGGAGCTCATTAACAGGGACATTGGGAACCTCCAGACACTGGACCCCACCCAGTTTGGCTTTGGTAAAGGCAGATCTTGCCTCCTGAACCAAGGCCATAGATGAAGGGAAGGTGGTCCACACAGCATATCTGGACCTCGCTAAGGCGTTCGACACTATCCCACACACAGGAATCATAGACAAACTCACCAGCTTAAATATCAACCCCCATGTCACAAGATGGGTTGCCAATTGGCTCTCAGACAGAACCCACATGGTAAGAGTGGCAGGCGCCATGTCGACTCTAAACCAGTCACAAGCGGAGTCCCACAGGGCTCAGTCCTGGGACCCCTCCTGTTCGGTATATATTTCTCTGAAGTACAGGCAAAGGCGGAGGGACTGTGGCTAACCAATTTCACAGATGACTGTAAATTGGGTGCAATAATTGACTCTCCAGCTGACACAGACATCCTGCAAAACAGTCTCACAAAAACAAACACCTGGTGTCAAAGTCACGGCTTCAAGCTAAATGCCAAAAAAATGCATAGTAATCCCATTTGGGAAAAACAAAGTTCCTACAAACTACCACATAGATGGGAATCCACTAAGTACAGAAGAAGTAATTAGGGACCTGGGTACCCAAGTAGATAGCATGCTCTCCTTTGATAACCACATAGCCAAAATGGTCAGGAAATTCTTCTATGTGGCACACCTGATCACAAAGGGTTTCTCATCCAGATCCAAGGAGGTGATTGTGCCCCTTTAATCCTCACTCATTAGGCCCATAATAGAGTACAATGCCCCATTTGCGTTGTACCTCACTAGACACCTGCAACAACTAGAAAGACCACAGAAGTATGTCACTAAGAGGATTAAGGGCCTATGAAGCACGACTAAAAAAGCTTCAGCTCTTCTCAGTCACTTACCGTCTGCTCAGAGGTGACCTATGCCTGACCTATAGGGCCATGTCAAACCCTGAACTAATGGACATGCTTCACCTCAAAAAAACGAGATCCCTCAGAACCACTCCTTCTAGCGACTTGAACCTATGTACAACAATAAACAGGACATGCTGGAGGGATAGATTCCTGTCCCAGTGACTCCCCTCACTCTGGAATAGGATCCCAATCCATATTCGACAGAGCTCCTCTCTGACCCTCTTCAAGAGAAATCTTGATGAGTGGATGGTTAATCGTAGGTTCTACCCTGGGATCACTTCAGGAGCCCTGTTGACAGAGGCCTAGGTTACTAATCTAATGGGGAGGCGAAAGCCATCACTCTGTGGCTAGGCTTATAAATGCCCATGGGCAGATAGCCTAGTACTTACCTATGAACCTATGAACCTATAAGAATAATATTAGGCAAATGATCATAGAGACTGTAAAATACAAAGCCAAATACATCCTTAAGTAGAAAAACTTAAAAGTTCTTACCATCCTTTTCAAGCACTTAATATTGCTTATGTACTAAACTGAGCAGGGCCTTACATGATAATTCTGGTGCAAATTTGGGCCTGTTTAAACAGACATCAAGACTAGCCTTAAAGGTAATCAAAAGTAATTTTTTGTTTGACCTGTAGGGAGCAGCTTATACATTGTGTTAGGAACCTACTTATCCAGTGTGACTTGTTTATGTTTTGGTGTAAATTTAGGTCTGTAGTGTGGGTGTTTGTAGAGGCACAGCTTTTGTTAAAAAATAGGAGGTCACATAGGATCAGTCTTTCATGGGTTGAAAACTAGACACAGGTCACCTCATAGTAGCTGGAAAGCTAATATAAGGAGATTTGTACTAATTTTACTGTCTAGCTGAAGAATTTAAGACCTGTAATTTTTTTGTCAAACTAGAATGTTCAGCAACCAAAGCCATAAAGCAAAGGCAACAACAATAAATAAAACCGTAATACAATAACAGAAACGTTTATCTATTAAAAAAAAAAAGTAAGCACTTTCCTCTGATTTCATCAAAAGGCTTCATCATTCTTTTTTTTTTCTGTATTTTATTTTTCTAATTAGAAATCATTGAGGCCTTTCCAGCTGAATAATATTCATGGATTTGTACATACCAAAGAGAGTCTTATATGGGAAAAATAGAAGAAGGTGTATCTTTGGCCCTTGAAGATATTCCTTTGATTATTATCTGGGCCACAAATAAGAATTTCTTGACTATGGTGGAATCATGATGATCTAATTAGAAAGAGTTGTCCGTATAAGTACCCAGGACTCTTATGTCTGTCTCTGTCTGAAGAAGAGTCCTATTTGCAACATAACAGGTGGGAGCAGCTTTTTGCCAAATCCTATCATTGCTTCACTTTTTTGCATTTAACAGGTGAATGTTTCCAGTGCATCAGCTATGTGCATATTTCTACCCCTAGTGGTGCTGTTCAGTATCAGTTGATGAAATGATAGTTGCACTCAGCTCGCAAACATCAACCGAGTTGGTCAACAACACTTTTGGGATATTGGCTTGGATATCTGGAAAGTAACTGCCAAACATGAGAGAGCCTAGCATGGATCCCTGTGGTACTCCACTCATTACAATTTTATATTCAAAGAGTGTACCAGAAACATTCACAGCATGGAATCAGATGGAAAGCAAAGTTGCAATTTAAAGGACAATATAAGGTTTACATTACATTTATCTAATTTCTCAATAATATTGATAGGGTGATAGGATCAAAAGTCTTAACCAGACACCGAGTGACCTCTGCCATAGCCTCAGTAACCCTTACAAGGATGATTGCCAGGTTAAGGAGATAATACCTACACTTTACAAAACTGTATCAGAATAACACTTACACTGTTAATCATGGATGTCCTGCAGTGGTAATATTAACCATGGGATTCAGAGACACAGGAAATGTGGCAGTCAGGTCTCTGACTTCTACATCTTCCTACTTTTGAAACTCTCTATGGCATATTCTAAGTACATTTTGTATGTATGTGTTCTAAATACATCTAATGAGTACTTATCAATACTGTTTTCTCTAAAAATGCATATGCAATGTAATTTGTTACTGTTGACATCATTTATAATTTGTATATAACAAATATATTATTATTTGTAACATTTGTTCTCCATGTTTATAGTAATCTTATCAACTTCACTTGATAATTGTTATGTTTGTTCATTGCTCCGCTGGGGCTGAGATCTTGGTTGAAAAGGTTCATTGTACCAGCCTACATACCCAGTTATCAAACTGTAACAAACAAACCAACAATAAATAAATAAATCATTGTCTGTCAATTATAATTCATATTTTTGCATTTGCTTTTATATTTTCATAACTCAGAGAGCCACGCTACTAAGAAACATGATGTGAAATGCTATGGTAGGAGATAAAAATATTAAATGTCCACTTGAGAAATTATTGCTTGTTTACGAGTAATTATCAAGATATGCAGTATCATAGGTTCATAGGTTCATAGGTGTGTATTAGGTTAATGGCCCTGGAGCCTTTACAAGCCTAGCCCATAGGATTACCCTGGCATCATGCCACCCGACCTTAGTTTTTAGTGCCTCTGTCGAGTAGAGCCACTGGAGTGATCCCCAGGGTGAATGTTCTATCTCCTATCCATTCAAGGTTTCACTTGAAGAGGGACAGTTAGGTGCTCTGTTTGACATGTATGGGAAGTCTATTCCATAGCAAGGATAGTATCTGGGTTATGAAGCTGTCCCTCCAACACGTTCTGTTGATTGCGGTAATGAGGTTGAGGTCACTGGAGCATGTGTTGTGGAGGGATTGGGATTTCTTTAGATGTAGCATTTCTAACAGAGATGGATCAGACATGGCTTTGTATGTCATATATTCATATTCTTAATATATAATTAATATTTACAAAATCACAAACTACTGTACGGCATTAAATGAGACCTTAGATGATGGTGAAGACAACAGGCATTTATGGTCGCACTGTAAGAGGCATATCTTGAAATACATTTAGCATTTTTTATATTGTTAATTGTTCAATTAAGCATAATTTTCCTATTTATGGAAATAAGCGCTTAGACAAGAATTTCTTGCTGTCATGGGACAGTTGAAGTCTGGTTAAGAAAAGTGTTCTTGCAGTATATGTGTAGGTTGTACAGTTTAAAATATATGACAATTTGTGAAACTTTAAGAAAAATGTCATTCTAAGTTTGTATACATTATGATATAACATTGATAGAAAGTTCACTGTTATCAGTGTAAAGAACATTTTTACTGATGGCATTGCTATTTGTATCTTGTTAGCTTTTATTGTTCATTTGTTTGTTTGTCTAGTACCTTTTCATTTTATTTTTCCCAAAAGATAATAATCTGGAATGTAAGGATATGTGTAGGCTGCTCGAGGTGTAACAGTCCAGAGCACAGAGGTGTTAATGAGCTACATGACTCAGGTTGTTATTGAGAAGGCATACTAAGACTAGTTCACTTACTCTGTTAACAAAATGTAATAAAGTAAAATAAATTCCTAAATCTAAGACATTGACTGATGGCCTACCATTTGCCTTGGTGGGCTAGCAATAGCTTATCCTCATTTTAATAGAAAAAAAAATAAAGTATCGATACTGAACAAGGATGCTACCACAAGTTCAGTTATTTTTCCTCAAGTCAACAAAATATGAATCGATATTAGGTATTTCTCCTCTTTTTTTTCTGTCATGTTAGTGTCATTCTCTATATTAACAAAATCTGATTCCTGTTGTTTATAGTTAAACATACATACACTTACCATAATGGATAGGAAGGCTTTGTTTTACAAATGTTGCTGCATTTTGAACTTGACACATGGCTTAACATGGCTACTTATTAAGGTGGAACAGATGGCATGGTTTAGCAAGACCTTCTTCAATAACATTGTTTATCACAAAAAGTCACTGAACAAACTAAGCTAACTAATGTGTGCCTTAAAGTAGTTTGTCGAATACAAACTTGACCAGAAAATTTACTACAAAGGATGATGGTCATATATGGTTCTTAGCAGAGAATAAATTAACTAATAAAGTTAGACAAGAGATTGCAAAAAGTCCATTCCCTTTTAAAATTCTTAACTGGGTCACGTCAGAAAGATTGAAAGCAGCACTGAATTATTTTCATATTCTACAAAATTTAGCACAGTACAGACATCTAACAATGAAAGAATAAAAAGCCAATGTACAGAGAGAGTCACAATAAGGAGATACATATAGAGCAGGCCACTGCAGTACACATTTCAATACCTTAAATATTACATATAAAATAGAACCAGGAAAAAAGAGACATGAAAGAACAAACCAGCTGTTACCCTATTACTAGAAATGAGATGTAGAGAAAATAACAATTTGCATCACAGAAGAATCTCCATTCTGAAGTGTCTTCCTGTAAAGCTACAGGTGTCTTTTTTATTATTTTTTGAGGAGTGCACTTAGAATCATTTCTGTTTTGATTGGGTAGAAAAACATGGGAACACTGCACCATCTTTTTGTGTTGTCAACAAAAGATATAAGATGCAAGAACACATTTGTAGACATTAAAAATCTTAAGCAATATAAGTGATTGACAAGGGTGCCAAGAACTTTAAAAATTGTCTAAATAAAGTGCATGTGGCTAGACATTGTACAGACCTTGTGATCTTTTGTCCTCAGATTATCTTTATGTTCCTGTGTTCCCTAAACTGCATTGTGCACTATAGAAAAGTCCATGGTGAAGAAAATCATGTGAAATTGTAGTAAACAGAACTCAAGGTATGATTTGTACATCACTCTAGTCTTTTATGCTGTATTTGAAGAGCTCCAGCTATGTTTATGATTTGCAAAGGAAACTAATGGTTGCCTTTTTTAATACTACACCCCCACCTAAGGAACCTGCCTTTCCTGTTCCATAAATATAACAATCAAAGAATAAGTAAGCTGCTGGAAAAATGTCAGATTATGGTTTCAGTCATCCAGGAGGTTATTACTTTAAATCCCAAAACTGTGTGGACCAATTTCAGCTTCATTCTGAGAAACATCTTCAGTAGTACTTTAATCAAGGTGAGGAAGGTCCTGAAAATTATGTGTTTCACACATTCCTGAAGAAAGCAACCTTGTATAGCTAAAAAATGCAAGATAATTTTTGTTCTGATGCCTTTCCCAGAGTATTTAAATGCTAATGATATTGTCTTACATCATCAGCGGGTCAATTTCCTTCAAGTCCCTTCTGCTATTTATCAATACAGTCTATGATGAAATGGATAAAGCATTGCAGAGAAGTGTCCTGTTTATATGCCCAACAAGAATAAATGACAAAGACAATTACTTATTCTTAAAAATAAATCACAAAGCATTTGCTGCAATAGCCAAGTTATAAGCTGATTCAGCAACTACTTTGATGACCAGATCTGTTATACAAAGATAGAGAATGGTCAAAATTCCTCAAGAACTACCATGGTAGCAACCACAAACAACTCATTCTCAAAACAATTTATTTTCCTCATTTTTTTAACATTTTTGCTCTGTTTCTCATCCCGTCCACATGAGGATCAAGCTCACATCCCCTTGTTGACAGATTCTTTTTTCCAAACCTATCCCTCCAGTGAGTTTTGTTTATGTTTTGTCATAACTTTGGATACCTAGAATGGGTGTTATAGAGGCACTGGTTTTACGAAGAAATAGGACAACATACAGGATTGGTTCTTTCATGTTTTTTAAAGCCAGACACAGGTCAGCTCATAGCAGTTACTACATCAATCCTCTCCATCAATACAAAAATTGTCAAAATTCACTTCTGCGAATTGTGGAATTTTTCCCAGGGTAAGAAAGTAGTGTGCCAACTCCACAACTTTGCCCTTTTCCCCACTGTAGTGCAATCTTGGCATTTGTATATATATATAGTTGGGGGTGTGGGGGCAAAGCCCCCCACTTGGGTGGATTTCACTTAGTGTGATGTGTGCTCCATTATTGTACGGGACAATTGTTACATTGTCCTAGAAAAAAATTCTACAATTTGCAGAAGTGAATTTTGACGGTTTCATGTCGATGGAGAGGTGTTCGGCGTAAAGGTCTTTCGACATAATAATATAGACCCTCATAGCAGCTGACAGGATGCAGTGTATAAGGAGAGTATAAGGAGAGTTGTCTTAATCTTCCCAGATAGCTGAAGGATTTAAGGCCTTTCATTTTTTTGGTTATAAATCACTGAGGCCTTTCCAACTGAGTGACATTCTTGGATTTGTACATACTAAAGTGAACATCACATTTAATGAAGGGTTTGATAAGGGCATGACCATTAATTGAATTTATACTGTGTGTTCCTAATTTCCCTTGTTCTGGAGAAAATAATGACACAATTCTTGTTACAAATGGCCATTGTAATTGTCACTTTCCTAGCTGAAGTGCACGCATTCACTGGCAAGCTTCTATCTCACCATGTCCCTACTTCAACAGTTTCAGTTACAGACCTTCTCTTAAGTTTAACTCTTGTGCCTGGACTTTAGCTTTATCCTCCCAAAGTCTCCTTGCCAGCATCTCTGTTACCCACGTTGTTAATCAAACTGATATTGTCTAGGGCATAGTCAGTCCCAACTTCTAGTCCACAGATCAGGCAAGGAAAATGTCTTTTCATTTGTTGTATACAGGTCACATGCAAAGCAATGAGGGGATTTCAAGATGTTCTGCTATCAGCAAAAGCCTTTTCCAAAAATAATCATGTATTAAAAACTGTATATTAACCATGGCAAAAGAAAACTTGTCGTTTGCTTTCCAATCCAGAGAACAAACCACCCATTGAGACTTCAATATAATGTAGTTTTAGGCCTCCTAATATCCATCAGCATGGAATCTTCACTTTTCCTTTCTTTAACTAGATTGTTAAATCACTGCAGCACATACCTGTAAGACAATTTGTAACCTGTCAAAGTCTACAAATATTCCTCCATTCTTTGCATGAATACTATCTCCCACTTACTGCAACAGCTTATTCAGGAAATGAGAAAACACTAAAGCCATAGAAAATAAATATTCAGATTTATGTTAGTGGTACTAAGCTTCAGCTATCACTGTAGCACTTCAGAAAATGCCAGCTACAGTCCTATCTCTCTTGGATAAAATGTTATGGGTAGTATGTTCATCTACATACTCATTTGTCAAGGCTATTGTTACTAGTTATGTTATGCCTATTTGTCATGAAAGGGTCCATGCTCACTCATATCTTAAGACTTGCTGTTATTTAACTTCTTCATTAAATTAAAATATGTTAAACAATTTGCAACATATAGAGCTGCGAATCACAGCAGAAACCAGAAAGCCAACTGGTCCTAAAATCAGTCTTTTCTGGCCCAAATCAGCGCCTAAATCAACCTTTCCTGACTGCTCTGTAGCTATGATGTTAGTAACACTACTACAAGTGTAATTTACATTAACCACAATGGAATCTGTCTCTTTTAACTGTTTTAAAGATCAAAAACGGAAAGAGGACACCATAAATAAGTACCTATATATGTAGAAAGTAAGAAGTGATAAATGACAGTACACCAGCTTCAGTGAAGTAGTGGCAAATAGTAATGGAAGAGTAAGAGAAATGCTTCCAACTTTCACTTTGTTTTATCATTTGTATTGATTATATGTACTGGTTATAGTTAAAGCAATGTTCTTGTAAATGTTTGCATTTACTTTCATAACTGTCAGTGTCTCTTTGGGAGCCTGATAGCTTGATGACTGTTTTCCTGAGAATGCCAATACAACAAAGTAATTTTGCTGAAAACCACTTTTGCCATTAATGGTCTTTGCAGTTTTTCCCAATTAATTGTGACTATGAATTATGTATAAGTTTGGTGTTGTGGCGGTGTCGCAATCAACCAGTTGAGGTACACACTTTTGTGAATTAACTCACACTGTATTGCCGATTTCTTTTTTATTTGACTAATATAAGAACTCTAAAGGTTTCATTACTGTTAAGGGATCATTAACCTAAGTTGTGATGACGTGTGTGTGTGTGTGTGTGTGTGTGTGTGTGTGTGTGTGTGTGTGTGTGTGTGTGTTAGAGAGAGAGAATGAAAGTGGTAGACAGAATTAAACTATTAGCACAGATTATGTCTGCAGACATTTTCAGTTCTCTCTTCATAGTCAGAAGTTGGTGTGCCATATCAGAATGGGCATATTTGATTTTTACAGACTAGATGCAAAAGGTTACTGACACTTTATCAGCATAATGAAGATCAATATTTTTACTTTCTGAGAAGTATTTTCTTATTATTTTGCAAAATTCTGCCTACAAAGTCTTTATATTAAGTCCACATCAAATATGCATATTTGTTTTCTCTTACACAGGGAAATGTATATGATAAAAAATGTAAGAATATTAACACAATCTGAAATTTTACATTATACCTGGTTTCTAAAGATAAAAGTTATATGACTTATCATCATGTTGCAAGTAAACCTACTTTGAGGAATATAAGCATATTATTTTCTCACTGCATTAGAAATTGTAGATATATATATATATATATATATATATATATATATATATATATATATATATATATGGGTTTACTTTACATGATCGACTTTTCTCAAAGTCGTAATTCATAAGGCCAAGACCATATAATCGACTTTTGAAAAGCCAAAAATGTAAAGTAAACACAAAAACAGAAAATATCGCTGTCACAAGCAGGGTGACATCCAAGATGATCTCATCGTCATTGTTTCCGTTCCTTCATCGAGTGTGTGATGTAACGTTGAACCCCCACCTGTTGTGGCTGTAACATTATCAATATATTAAAGCATTAAATACATACTGGCATGCATACGTAGGATCAAATTCATGTCAGTACGAGCCTTAGAAACTGACAAACAGCAGTGACTGCAGAAAAATCACTGTACAATAAACATTTTGCTGTCAGTTGTCTTCACACTGATACAAAATTATCAAAACACACAAACTAATACAAATAAATAAATACAATAATAAATACAAACTTTGTGCATTTATGTGAACAATAGTCTAGTGGATTTTACTCTTATTTTATGCAGTAGCCATCTTAGGTTCATTCTTACTGTACTTATATTTACTTTAGTACCACATGGCTGAACCTAAAAATTATCCATTGGGATCAGTGTTATAACCCTGGTTAGCAAATACCTAAATAAACACATAAATAGACACATACATAAATAAACATACATATGCACAAGGCATGTTTAATTTTTTATAAAAGTGCTAATTTACTTTTATATATTGTGAGATAAAAGTGACATTAAAAATTACCTTTAATTGAAA
This sequence comes from Protopterus annectens, assembly GCF_019279795.1. NCBI lineage: Eukaryota > Metazoa > Chordata > Ceratodontiformes > Protopteridae > Protopterus > Protopterus annectens. Next base: position 1,529,615,845 of record NC_056725.1, on the reverse strand, counting down.
TTCAAGATTAAGATACTCTATTGCCTGTAAGGGTGGGAGCACAATCTATGAATGTTTTATACTTGAGTACTCCACATAGCCATCCAGAAAATTGCACTGGAATTCTAATCTTTTGGAAATGCAGGAATTTATTTACAAGAATCAAATATAAATAAAAACAATCAACAGATTTGTTACAGCATGCAGAAAGTTGTGTAGACTTCTTGAAGCTTAAATGTTTGTTATTCATTATGGATTTGATTCACTTACTGGTGGTGACATTAATAATTACATGGAGTTTATTGGCACCTCACTGCCAGCAGACACAATACCTGGGTTAAATGAGACTACAAATATTAAATGCTGACTTAAATAAGAATATTTACTATAAATATTATGTTAACTCATTTCAAATATCACACATAATACTCAAATATTTTTATGATTGATTTTATTTATTAAGAAGGGTATATTTACAAGAAAGTTTAAGTGTATGTTTATGGTGTTTTAAATTGGTCATATGATTATCAACTTTTCAATCACTTGGGTTTGAAAAGTTACTTACGGCATATTATCTGTACATTTGCTCTGAAGAAGTTCTAATTAAAGAACAAAATCACCAAAGAAATTTAGCTGTCTATTGTGGTTTGTGGTTTGATTCAGTGGGTGTTTTTGTCTTTTTATTAGGCTTGGTACAGTCATTTGGTTCAGTACTGAGGGAGAAATACATCACCTGAGGCTCTGAAGATGAAGGACCAGTAGTAGTTATAGTGGCCTCATAAGGATAACTCATTATTGTCTTCCTATCCTAAAAAAGCAGGCTGCATTTGGATCAGCATACACAGTGTTGCCCAACATTTCCTCACTCTCTGTATGGATACAATTATGTCATCACATTAACGCTTTTTAAACAGTAAGTAAAGTTTTGCTTGTTACATGACTTATGCTGATCAAAAAGCTGAAAAAGGCTCTCAAATGCACAATATAGCATCTAAAACACCATAGGCCCCAAGACCCTCCCCTGCCTAATTTAACTATTTCTTCTGAAGAAAACTTACCTTAAGGATCTCCCTTAGAGATATGGGGTATTTTTTTACCCAATTACAATTTCAAAATAAATGACATCTGTTCTTGCACATGCGATCATGCTAAACTGAGATAGCTCCTGTTCTGTGACCTTCAAACAAATTACAGAGCAGCATTTTTTAAAGTAACAAGATATTACAAAAAAGAATCCTACTCTTATAACCCCAAAATATGAGCCATATTCCAGACAGATGATAGAGTGCTTCGAAGCACTCCAGACTTCCTTAACTAATGCCCTAATTCCCACCTCTACAAGATGGCTCAATGATATCTTCTGATTCTAATGAGGATGACCAGTTTATTTTTATACAGACTACAGTGTATCATGAATGAATGAATTGGAATATGCCTTTTACAGTTATTAGGGATTTTCAGTTTATACGTCTGTAATAAAACCAGTTACTTCCTATGCTCTTGTTCAGTTATTACCAAACATACTCATTGTGTTGTTATTCTTCGTATAGGCTTTCAAACAAGTTTAACTTATACTTTGAAAAACAGTATAGCAACAACAGAAGTACATATCAATAAGTAGCAGGAATTGCTAAAAAGCTGAAATTTATCTGTACCAAACATTTATACTACCTGCAATAAAACTTTTGGCCCAGGTTATGTCTGGGAAAATCCATTTATATTAGCCCAGTCATTCATAAAACAAACAAAAAAAAAACAAAACAAACAAACAAACAGACAAAAAATATGTGTGTGTGTGTGTGTGTGTGTGTGTGTGTGTGTGTGTGTGTGTGTGTGTGTGTGTGTGTGTGTGTGTGTGTGTGTGTGTGTGTGTGTGTATGTGTGTGTGCGTGTGTGTGTATACAGGTCTCTATCAGTTGATCGAGTTTTCAAAAACTTGAAATTCATATGGTCAAGACCATATGATCCAGTTTTTTAAATGAATGGAGATTGTGGTACAGTCCAGATTGGAAAAAACATACCCTTTTCATCACTAGCGCGATATCAGAGTTGCTATATTTAATTTGCAGGGGGGTCTGGGGGCACAGAATGTCTTCTCCCCCTGCAAAAATGTAAAAAAGGTTGATTTTTGGGGGGATTTTTTTTAATGTTCAACCATTGAAATTTTGAGTTTCTGAAAAGTTGATCATCTGACATAGACTTATATATATATATATATATATATATATATATTATGTGAGTGTGTGTGTGTGTGTGTGTGTGTGTGTGTGTGTGTGTGTGTGTGCGCGCAAGTGTGAGTGTGGGTGTGTATGGCTCTACTTCAGAAGACTGGCAAACAAAATGACTGAATCCCAAAAGACTGAAAATTCAAAATACTGAATACATTTTTAATGCAGGGGCAAGCCCCTTTTGCACCCCTCATGTAGGGGGTTGCGCCCCCCCCCGCTACTTAAATATATCAACTCCAAGATTGCACTTCATTACACTAAGTGCAATCTCGGAGTTGGTATATTTTGGTCAACCAGAGACCTTTGATGTTGGAACTGACCTCAGAGACATAGGTACCAAAAAGGATTAGCCCCAGCAACAAGGCCTGCGGGACTCTGCTAGTGACAGGCTTTTTTGTAGACTCCCCTATCTTGACTTTTTGTGTCCTATCTGTGAGCCAACTGTTTTCTAAGAATTGGATGCAAAACAGTCTTAAATGACAGCAAATCTTTCTGAAATTATTCACAAATATACTTCAAAGCATCAGAATACAATATTTTAAGAAAGTGCTTAAGAATATGTTATTTCAGCAATTATCATTGATATATTTAGCACCAGAATGCAATATTTTACGAAAGTCCTTAAGAATATATTACTTGCAGCAATTATCAATGATATATTAAAAGCGTCAATGTCTCAAACAGAATCATATAGTAAATGTTACATATTAAGTAATTACTTTTAAAGGGTGATTATACTATGGGCTGTTATAGCCCTCCAGAGACAGTAACAAAAACACTTTGATGAATGGAGTAGCATCCTACCATAGTTGTTAGGCAAGATACGCATTGTGTAATTTGTTACAGTTTAATGTTTGTTCATATTTATTTTAAGTTATTTGAACAAGTGTTTCACAAACTAAAAAATATTGATTACTATACTGACGAACATTCAGTATATTTCAATGCTTAGGAATCAATTAAAATCAGCAACTTAAATTTCACACATTTAATATTTTTTGCATCAAATTCTTAAATAACAAAAATGTGCATATAAATGATTTGAGTATATCTCAGTTTGTTAGCATTCCTGTTGTTAAGAGATGTATTTTAAGAGGAGATGGATTTCATACACATAAGAAATGTATAAAAAGGGCAATATTTTTGCCATGCTCATGGGGATAACCTTACTAAAAATACCTTAGAAATAGCTGTGATACAATTTTCCATAAGCAACCTAGTGAAGTATCAGATGCATTTCTGAATATGTTATAATAAAATTCTTTATGATCCTTTAGTGATTTTTTTTAACAATTCCTCATTCCTTCTCCATCCATTCCAAAGGCAAGTTCATATTTAAGCAGGGCGATAATGCCTAAAATGAAATTTTGAAATAGACAGTAGTGAGACCAGTACCTGCAAAATCTGACTTACTTTTATAAATGCATGGCAATGCGTGTTGCTCCTCCCTTCTTCAATTTCTATTTGTCTGTACTTTAAGTTGGGAAAGGTAGAATGGAGGATAAGGTGGTTAATACCAAACACCATACTTCATTATCTTTCTGTTGTAGCACAGTTGAAAACATAAATTAGCCATGAAGAATTATGAGTTATTCCCTTTCACCTGCAGAACTAGCAAACCTTAAATGACACCTTTAGCAAACAATTCACATTTTCTCCTTAAAGTACCTAATCTCCATGCAGAGAGATAGAAGAATGCTTCCACTATGAGTGCATGAACCTGAATACACCAAGGATCAGTATCCTTGTATAGGATTAGCTTAAATAAATGACTGAAAATAACACTTTTATAACTGTTTTTGGAGGGGTCAATCCCCCCTTCACTCCTGATGTGAGGAGCAATCCCCTACACAACCTAAACTTATATATACTGAATACATGGTTGTACAATCTTGAAGAGGGGAGAATACCCCCAGAAAAGGCATCATTGCTGGCAGAACTCTCTGATACTGATTTCCAGTGAAGGTGCTCCAATTATCAACAGATTGATCCTTTGGCAACTGAAGCTAGAGTGTTCAATCTCTGTCTACCACTAGGGTAATGAGAAAAGAGCATTCTTTATTTTTGTTTTCACTATAGGTCCATAAATAAGGACTTTTGGTTTGCAGTTCAAGCATGAAGGAATGCAGCACACACAGGTCTCACTCATTTCAACAGTAAGGATCAGAATGAAAATATTTTGTTGCGCTTCCAACCTAGATAGCCATGATATATCTGTGATTTATTCTGTAAGTATTTTCACAAGTTGCTATGCATAAATTCTTTGCATTTTGATCACAAAGAATACCTGTTTCTTTTCAGTTTAAAAGCTTTAACTTATGTTTTTTTTTCTGCACACATTACTTTGAAAGTAATGCATTATATAGATTGGGCTTGTTAAAATCCATTAAGTGTACAGAGAAGGAACTTATATTTTGCATGTTTTCAGACATTTCCTAAAAATAAGTAATTTTACTCATTTCAATGAATTTAACAGGACGTGCCGTTTTTTCTCATTGGGTGTCAGAGTTAGAGCAATACTAAGCACTGCAGCTAGGGCTGTGTTAATTTGGTGGCTATGTTTATGTCTGAACTTAGGGGCTAGAGTTGTTTTAAGTGTTGACAGTCCTAAGGCTATAGCTACAGCAAGGGCTATGCTAAATATATTAGTTATAGTTAATGTTAATAGTATAATTATTTTATCAGGTGTGGTGTTTATTCTTATATGTACAAGGTGTCACCACAACTCTTCTACATATTTAGAACCTCTGTTTAGTTCAAAATACAATGCTGGACAGTAAACACCTTCCACTTTCACACTATCTGCATCCTCCCTACACTATGGAAAATACTTGAAAAAGTAATCTACCACCAGCTGTCCACTAACATCCAACAGTACAACCTCCTCACTCTTAAACATGGATTCTGGGCTGGTCAGAGCACAGTGACAGCACTATGGTCACTTACAGATGAGATATTTCTCAATATGGAAAAAGGAAATCTTCCAAAAGCTGTCTTCATTGACCTTACCAAAGCTTTTGATGAAATTCACCACTTTCTGCTCCTCAACTCCCTCCAAGAAATCAGGGTTAGCTCTAATACTGTCACCTGGTTCCAACATTTCTTAACAAATAGGTATTTTAGAGTCAGAATAGGTCCATCCCCATGTTTGTCAGCACCTGTTATCAGAGGAGTGCCCCAGGAATTCAGTCTCACCCCACTTTTGCTTGCAATCTTTATTAACCAGCTGCCCTCGGATCTCCCTAACATTCCTGTTATTCGTTATGCATATTCTTAGCTCAAGTCTGTCACATTCAGGTATTCAAACCCAGCTTCTGTCTGATCTCCACTCTCTTAATTCTTTGCAAAACAGTGATAAGCTACTTCTAAACCCATCTAAAACAATAAAGTATATCTGGACCTTCAGAAAAGCTGAAGAAGACTGATAAAAACTGATTTCAATAGTTGCCCAACTGAAGCAATCACATCCTTTAAATACTTTGGTTTATGGCTAGACCAGTCATTTAACTTCAAAAAACAACTTGAAAACACTAGAAAAAAGATCAGTTCTCTTTTATTCTGGTCCTGGAAAATATCTTACTTTATCAGCAGACCAGCTTAAGCTGCAATAGTCCAAGGAGTCCTCCTTGCTCAACTTGAATATGGGCTCTCCATTATAGCAACAGCCTCTAAAAAATCTGATCCAGTCTACAGTCCATTGAAAAGAAAATATGCCAATTCATTTCCAGTCCCCACCAGGAACATCACTGCATCACCCTCTTCAAGGCCAAATGGCTACCAGTCTCCTACAGAGTTGAGCTACTAGGATATTTTGTTTTCAAACTACTTCAGCCAGGTACCTTCCCACCTTTTGCAGCCAAACTCCACAATAAAACCACACCCTGCAACCTCTGCAACCTCTTCCAGTAACCTCCCTGTCTCCAAACACCTCAAACTAAATCCAACATTCCTTTTCCATTCTTGCACCCAAGCTCTGGCGGTCCATCCCCTTCATCATAAAAAGTCTTCTCTTTCCCAGCCTTCACAGCTCAACTCGTAAGATACGTCCATCAGAAATTTGACTGCAAATGCTTTTCCACTGGGCACATAACTTAACTCCCTGCTCACCTGCATCACTCCTACTTTGGCCCAGTATCCTCAGGGGCTGCTTCCTTCTCATATTTACTGCTACAATTAATTCACATTTGTTTTTCTACTCTGCTAATATTATTTACATATTGCATCAATTGTCTATGGGATTATCTACCTTCTGTGATTACTCTGCATTAGTGAATTTGTTCTGTTTTCTTTTTTGTGAATCTCTTCATCCAGGCTGTGTCTGCAAATGGTAAACAAACTAAACTGAAATAATAAAAATAAAAATGTATTTTTTTCCTGTATGTATTTTTTGAACTACATAGCTGGCATGATTTAAACAGACATTTTTTTTTTCATCGTGATCAAGGTCAAAAGACAGCTTTAGTGCATAAGCTTACATTACTCACACATTCAGATTATCTCAAACTATGAGACCATCAGCAGCATGCAAGTTTTAGTCCTGTTAAGCAGAACATGCACATAATATTATATTATTAGGCTACCGGAATGAAGGACCTAGTCCTATGAAGGGATGATCAAAAACACTTAAATTGAAAGTTGTGTTTACTGTAAAAAAAATGTGATATTGCTTCTGAAAACTAATTATTTGTCTATTGGGGGAGGGGTTAGCTGTCACCTCCACTCCTTCTAATTTGTTAGCACTAATCAGCTTAATTTAATCAATCTGAGGGATGCTGTACCTTAAGGAAAATGCAAGCATTAGCATTAGTGGTCTCTTTTATCAAATGTACATTTTACTAAGTGCTATTATTAAAATGATAGGTTTTCACACAGCAACTAGGATACAATAGCATTACAGTACACAGCACATATATGTGCATGATATTCATTGTAACATATTCCATTTAAATTGTTCCATCTAAATCAGCAAATTGTCCACTTACTTGACACCTGGGACACTCCTGCATAATATCTTACACAAGCTAAAGAATAATTGAAGTGCAAGAGCCCAGTGTTAGATCCAGTTAACTTCACATATGACTTACTTAGTAAATGATAATATTATCCTACTGTTTGCATACTAAGGCATTATACATCATGGTCTACCTTAACTTTCACACAAGATGCAAGACATTTTACTATGCTAGTTGCAATAGAGCTTTGCTTAGATTATTTCAGAACAGGATAGGATTAGATCTGAATTGGAGTATAATTAGGCTGGAGTTAAAATTGGTTGTTATAATAAAGGCAACTGTTGGGTTGTTCATACATTTCTACATCCTATTTTTAATATCATGGCTACCCTTGTCTTTGAACTGACTGGCACTGTCATATCATTTCTGTTTTTATGATCATGATTTTATAATTCAGATGAAGAGATATTTTATGACTGTATTATTCCTAAGTTTACTTGCATTTTCCTGTTGCAGCCAAGCAACTTTGATCCATATGATGATACATTTACTGTAAGAATTTTTATGGTCCACTAAGCCAGAGAAAAGTAAGTTTTTTTTGTAAATTCACTGGGGAAGGTTTTAGTCTGCTATTTGCTTCATAAGCAGATATAAGTTAGGTGAATACATATTTTTGCCCTGTATATCTCTGCAAAATATCTAGAAACATAGGGGGTGGGTACAAGTGTGAGGACCTATACAGTCTTTGATTAAAGAGTCTTCTCTCTCATAGAAGGATTGAGAGATCTGCTTACAGACTCATTAGCATTTTCATCTGATTAATAAGCTAAGCAGACATAACATGCTGTTTTCATGGTGATGCAGTGCATGTGAGTGCAGGTCATTGTCCACAGATCAGGAACCCTATATGCTCCTAGCTTAAGCATACACCATTTCTGAGAAAAGGCATGAGTATAATCTGTGACATAAAATATGATCCTGTCTGCTTAGGGATGCTAACAGTAGGAGACTCATATCAGTCCGCTAATAAAACTGTATGAGTGCATAAACACAATGCCTGAAAGGGAGAGGTATGTGTGGATTTGATGACCTCAGAAGAAAATCTAAATCCTGCATCTTCTCCACCCTGAAAATAAGTAATCATGATAGCATTAAATGTAGTCTACAAATAAGATTATCTCATAGTTACCTTAACTCCAAAACATAACAAAAAATAATTAAGCAATACAAAAAGAAAAACAAAATTATCTGGTGGAACAGTGATGAATAAGTATAAATGGACTACATTCTCAGGTGAGGGATACTTTATATGGTTCAATTAAATCAAGGCATACTTTGCATTTTAATAGAATGTACCAGTCACTATTTAGGCATTATATATTTATGATCTAATTACGGGTTGTGCACATCTTCCAAAAAGGACAAAGTTTGATTTCCTTAAACAATGCTCAGATGGTGCCGGACTCTTTGTGAATAGCTTACCTTCTTTTCATACTTGGTTGTTTGTTAAGAAAAAGACTTTTGCATAATATGTGTTAAAAAGTCATTAGTAGAGATAACAAAGTATTCAGCAAAATATATTAAGAAATATATACTAAAAGAACTGTACACTGTCAAAAAAGTTGTCTAAACACTTATAAATCCATAAAACGTTTTGGACATAAAAGTAAAATCACTTCACTTTGTGTAGTAGCTTTGAAATATTTTCATCCAGCAGTTGAAATCTTTTAATCCAGCTGTAAAAAATATCCACCAAGACAACAGTATAAGAAAACTTGAAATAAATCTGAAATAAAATGAGACACTTGTATTTAAGTGCCTTTGTTCATAGTCAAGTTCATTTTACAGTTATTTAACAGTCGAACTTCTTCAGCATTTCTGAAAAAGTTCGACTGTTAAATAACTGTAAAAGGAAGTTGACAATGAGCGAAAGAGCTTAAATGCAAGTGTTCCATTTTATTTAAATTTATTTCAAGTTTTCGTATACTGTTGTCTCGGTGGACATTTATTACAGCTGGATTAAAAGATTTCATCTGCTGGATGAAAAGATTTCAAAGCTACTACATGAAGTAAAGTGATTTTACTTTCATGTCCAAAAAGTTTTATGGATTTATATTAAGAAATATAATTTGGCTTTTTATAACAACAGAAAAATAAATAGAGACAACAAAAAGAAAAAAATCTAGTTAGACCAGGCCTGTCTATATTTCATAATTTAAAGAAAATAACGCATGGTGCCATATTTCTAGGACCTGGTATACTTTATCAACATTGTCATACAGCAAATTAATTTTGTTTTATAAGCAAAATATTTTAGGAAAAAGAGTAAACACATTAAACATCTCTTTGCATACTGTTGTTTTATCTCATTATATACTTATTTTTTTGTAATTATATGTTATTTCTGAAATATAGTTAGTTTAATAAGATTCACTTGAGTGGGCAGGTATTCACAGTGATACTGGAACAAACTGAAAAAAAACAGAAGCTCTGTCAGGCTTAGGCAATGACTTGTATGGCTGCCATTGATTTCAGGCTTTATAATTTGTTGTCAAGATGCTAGTCATAAAAGAGTTGTTTCAGAGGTTAATGGAAATTACTTTACATAATTGTAGTTTAGGCACTTTATAAGGAACCAATTGATAGAGTAGTTTCACAGAAGGAATAAGCAACCATTCAGCATGGTATTAACATAACTCACACCTAGAACTCAAAATAGTGTTTACGGTGAATGGAAAAAAAACTCATAGTTATTATGCACTGGGTGTAGATTCAAAAGGCACATATTGCATATTCAATACAAGGACAGACACTTACCAGAAGACTGGTTATGAATACTAAATTGTGACAGTAGAATATGCTGTAACAGGCATTTTGCCAGAAAGTATAAACTAGAAAGTGCAGTCGAAGAACTGGTGGTTCAAGAAAGTTAACTGAAGCAGAAATTGAGGGTTAGCAGCTAAAAGGAAGAGGCGACCAAATCTCACAATCTATTTTCATTAAGGTTGAATATTTAAGTGTAATGGTCAGAGAAACTTATTTATAGCTCTCAAAAAAATCATTTTCATGCAATGAAATCAGAAAACTATAATTGTGATTTTTAATTATAATTTCTGGTCTTTACCATGAATTCATTACAGCTTTCCAGTGCATTTATCTTTATACATATATATATATATATATATATATATATATATATATATATATATATATATATATATATCTTTATATATATATATATAGACAGATATATATATTATATAAAGCTAAATTATTGTAAGTATTAAGTAGGAGAAGAAATGGGTCTACTACAAGTGCTTGCATGCTACTAGCTAATGATATACCTGCTTGCTGCTACTTGCTCTAATTGACAAGTGCCCTAACCTCCAGTAACCCAGTTCTACTGAATTACCTAGCCCTCCCACCAACCAACCCTACTGATATGCATAGCTCTACCAGAACCCTACATCTCATCCAAAACTCCATCTTGGTCCCTATTCTAACCATAACACTTCCCTCTTTAAACCTAAAGTCCCTGATGACATCCTAATAATAAAACTCCATTTCTGCTTCCATACCTTAAATTCGCCTCCACTCCCTCAACCTAAAACTCCCTTACCACTCCTTAAACCTAAATTCCTCGATTATTCCCTAACCTTAAAATCACCTCCTGCTCTGTAAACCTAAATTTCCCCACTCCTTAAACAGATATCCCTGCCTGAAACAAATCCCCACCCTGTACCCCCACCTCCCTCTAACTCCTTTCCCATGGGTACCCCACTAACCTTGTCTGAACTAGGCTACTATGTTCAGGCAAAGGTATGACAGCTCCACTCTGTCCCTACAGCTACAGTACCTTGCCCAAATGTATTCATATTTAAGTATGATCAGCCAGCCATGTACGCTGCAAGACACCCAAGTCCTAGGCTGATAGTGGTATTCGAGCACCTGAGATACGATCGCTTGTAGTAAGTCAAGACGAAATACATACACGTAGAGTGAATGAATGTTCTGGTCTAAATTGCCAAGTTTCATGAAAATCCTGTGTATTCCTAATATTTAGACACCAAAATTCATGATTTTTTTTTTGTTCCTGGAAAATTTGAAAAATCAGGGTCCAGGATGCAAAAGCTAAAATATTGGTAACATATGCAAACTTACATCACTGCTGAAAAGTTCTACTGTAAAAATGTACAGAAAGGGGATTTGTTTCATTTGATTTAAAAAGGAAGTGTATAGACCACACACACACACACACACACACAGACACACACACGCACACACACAAACACACACACACACACACACAAACACACACACACACACACACACACACACACACACAGAAGCCAGCCACACTCACTGAGTTTATATAACATCTAAACATCTGTCAGGTACTTAGAAACTGCACCAGCACTGATTTTCTGTAGAAGACAGTGCCATGGTGATCTGGGAGCTCAGCATTCGAGTCGTGAACTGAGTCAGGTTTGAATTTGATGACATGTAGGGAAGCCAAAATTAGTGGTTCGGTATTTACAGGCCTTTCCTGCAGACAAAACTTTTGATAATCAAGTCTAGCTGATTAAAATGAGTAATATTAAATTAAAGTAAATGCACATGATGTATCTTATTAGAACGTAAAAATGAAAAAATATTACATAACAATTTTTTTTTATCTGCATTCAGAAATTGGCATTTCCAGAAACACCTGAAATGTATACGCTTTAATTAAAATTAAGATTATATCAGTAGTTGTATAATAAGATCAAAGCATAGATATCTCTAATAAATTTAGTTGTAATTCCCCCCATAGTGTTACACATACCCCAGCCAGAACAAATGTTAAACAAAGAGCAGTATAGTGAATAAAGCTGTACCCCCTCTCGACACATGCATAAAAAAGTGAATTTCACATTTGACTTCTAGTGACATTTCATATTCTTAAAACATAAAATATCACCCAAACTTACCTGCATGTAAGAAAAGGAAAAGTAGTGTGATCCTTATGTGGGCAGTCATTTTGAGGACTGAAGTGCTATGCTCCAAAGACCACTTTTGTAAATGAAAGATACACAAAAGAAGAGTTCATCATGTAAACAAAACTAGTAGTCAATCATTGTCTAACTGATGCCAGAGCCAAGATTGCAAATGTTTCCTTACATGGGACATTCTGATAACCTTTCCTTGCATTTGATGCCTATTTTGTTAGCTGTGTTAGCTATAAAAGAAAATAAAATGCATCTCGTTCTGCTGGTTGAATTAACTATAAAGGAAAAAGATGACTAGAGGCATAGCTTTTTATTTATTTTGTTGGTTGTGTTAGCAATAAAGTAAACATGTATATTTTTAGGTGTAGCTTTTTAAAACTCCAGTATTTAGTTGCCTGGTACCATTTTCTTAAAAAATGAAAGCTTTGTTATAGGTTTTATCCCTACAGTCCTTTACAAAATATCCAGCCCAGTATTTCACGACAGATTGTGAAGGACGTGAAAGGAGCTGTGTCCAGGAAATGAAATCTGTGCTTTACAAAGAAAATGGAATAAAAATGAGTTTCATGTAAATCAAATGAGAAGTTGTTATCAGGGTTCAGAACAGCTTCATTTTCTACTATTATTTTGAGAGGTAAGAACTGAAATGTAGAGAAAGATTTATCTTTGCACTGCAACAACATGTTCCATGGAAACACAAAACAAAGACAGGGATATACAGATCAAAGTTGCAGTGACAAGGCAGATGGTCAAGGCTTTCACTTTCAACTCTCCTGTCAAAACATAAAGTTAATATAAAGAGGAAGAACCCTAGGACATCAGAATGGTAAAGGCTGCCGAGGCTGTTCATGGTTTACAAAAAAGCAGTAGTAGAGGTCATCATCCATTACCAAGTAAAACATTTAAATCAGCAAAACTTCGCTAATAACTCATGTTTTTAGGCATAGGTAATACAAGATATACTCAGGGCCTTGCCCTTTTGATCAGATAAAGCCAGCTAGGCATTAATTTTGCATCCCAACAACTGAGCATGAGTTAATGTTATAACATTAGATTATTTAAAAAGAAATTCTGGCACAGTTTCAAACTCATATGGATTTCAGTTAAATAGCAGTCATAGTCATAATTTGCAACAATACCCCCCCCCCCCCACACACACACACACAAACTGTACAATTTCTAGGATGCCAGGTACCTGGATCTCTATGGGGCAAATCATCAAAGATAATGAGGGCTGTCCAGTTTAGCTATAGAATATGGTACAACCCAAAGCTGAAGTAAGGAAGTAAGACTTTAGCATGATGAAGTTGGATTGGCCGTGGCCTGTACACATTTCTGATATTTTGGACTTCATTTCTATTCCTTTATTCACTCTTCAGAGAATCCAAAATAATACAGGCCAGGAATTTCATGAACATTGGTGGCAATATTTGCATCTTAGGTCCCTTCTGCAAAAGTTTGTGCCCCTAAAGCTTTCTTACAGAATGTAAACACAGTTAGCAGAACAGGTATCAGTACTAACTCTCAGTTATTCAGATCATAGCTTCAGAATAAGGCATTTATATTTGGCATGAAAGCTAGAGGGTGGGGGATTTGGGGAAATCCTAGAATGTGCAGTACGTTGAAGGCCAATATTTAATATATAGTATAGTCACAATGTCTTCTTCAGTAAATTGATCAGGATCTACCGTTTCTGGCAAACTTCACCCATATTAAACTTTTCTATACGTGACAGCATCCTCCAAAAAGATTAAGGGAGTTTTCTGCTCTAACAATGATATCTGCTGGCATTGCAAATAACCATCCACTGATTACTTACATTATTGACAAGTACAAGTACTAGGGATCATTTTAATGTTTTACTGTTAAGGCACCCTTACTAACAAGGTAATTCAAATATTCTTGTTTGGTTGTAAGATGTTAATGAGACAGGCTATAGATATAGACAAGCATGTATAACCTGAATTAACCATTTGTCAACAGATAAGATTTTGTTTTTCTCATACACTTTTTTATAAGTTAAAAAAAAAACTGAAAAAAATAAGGATTCAGGTGGGCATGTTTGGAGTGAATGTTGATGTGCATTAATTTTATGTATGCATTACTGGTAGAAAGCAAGAGGGAAAAAACACAATTTTTTCATGTTTGTTGCAGGGCCCGAGGCAGTCTGCAAACCCTGATGTCAGGGGCAAGGCCCCTGCATCTCCCAAACTTATATATACCAACTCAATAGATGCACCTACTTGAAAATGAGACAAATCTCTTTGAAAAGTAAATCATTGCTGGCACACACTTAGAAATTTCACTGGCCTGTGGGAAAAGCATTTGGTTCTATGTCATTCAACTTTTTTTTTCTGCGAGGTACTAATGCTCTGGTAATTTCTTCTCGTGCTTGTCTAGGATGCCTTTGCTGGCACTGTTGATATACCCCCTAAATATCTTCTAAACAAATATTAGTTGTTTATAAGCATTTTTGAAATGCTTTAAGATTTTTTTGATCAATTAATATGTTGGACTTTAATTTCAAAAACACGGAAAAGAAGTGATCACAATATTGCACGTTTTTTATGGTCATCTTAGGGTGAGTGCATTATTTGACTGTGATAGAAGTTTGATTTTGAGATATTTTGCTAAACAGATGTGACAAAAAATTGAACTTTAGAAGTCTTGCTAGGATAAAACTCATTCAATATCTTTTCACATCACTGTGCTTTCCTTAAGACTCTACAATGATGCTCTGTACTGAGGTAGAGGGTTGTAGAGAGAGCAGAACCTACAAATCCTGTCAAATAATGCCTGGAGGGATGCAAGATTTGTTTACGAGAACTCAGCCACTGCAGGAAGGTCATACACATGATGGGCTAGCAATTTACCCTTGTCAATGGACATCTAGCCTTCCAGGGTGAAACTTCTTTAGGCCCAGAATAGTTACTCATTGACTTTAGCCTGAGTCTGTTCAGGAGGGTACTTGAAGGTAAGAGATTGGTGCTGTCAAATTCAGAGGTAACTAAACTGTGCAATGCAATATAATACTTGTAAGAAGGGTCAAAGATGTCCCTCGTTTCTGAACTAGTTTTTTTTTTTTTCCAAAAGTCATGGATTTCATCATATTTGAGTTTATAAGAATTATGTTGTTGAGATGGGTGAAAACATGTCTGAGGTTTAATTCCAGATGATTTTTTATTGAGCAGGGAGAGAAACAGGGGTGGTAGTTAATCATATCATCTGTGCATATTTGAAGTTTGGCAAGATAGGTAGGGAGTCATTAATAAAGACATAGAGGAGAAGAGAAGCAAGCCTTGATGCTTAAGGAACACGATGGAATGTAGGTAGTGAGATGGGATTAAGGATCCATGTTTTATGAAAAAAGGATCTGATCTGCAGAAATAATTCAATACACATTCCACTTTAGAATAATTCTGAGTATCACAGTTATGACTCTAAGTTAAAATGCCATCTGACAAGGTCAGTAGGGCTGTCGGAGTGCTTCTTCTTGTTCACAATATATGTTGTGCCTGGAAAAGGCCTCATTGTAGGACACATGACAAACATACACCAGTATGGCAGGATTAAAACATTTTAGATGTTAAAATTATTCAGCATTATATACTCCCTAAGATTCACAGCACATATATGACATACTGATTAATCAGTATGAAGGTACCTAGAAGTAATCCTTTTGCCCTAAGGCAATGTCTAGAAGTTTCCTCCTCAATGGCCAAAGGTGGCCTCAAAAGTCAAGTTCTGTGTTAAGATCACACTTTACTGTAATGACATCTGCACTTGTTTTCTAATTGCCATATGATTTAGTTTAGAAGACTATGTAGTTTTAGTGAAAAAAAATGGATTTTATGGAAATGAGATAGACAGTTGCAGAGATAAACAATATAAAACATTAAGCACAAAACGTGTGCAATGAGTTATTTGAAAAAATTATATTTTGCCATGTACAGCTAAGTTCCTAATTCCAGGTAACTCAGAACCTCCCTGAATAAGTCCAGACATGCCTACAATCCTCCCCTTTTATATCCACTTAAAATATTGTTTATTTTAAAGGGTTTGATGATTTTATTGTGTAAAATTTTTTGTTCATATTATTTGCTACTTCATTCATTGTTAATTCATCTTTAATTAAAAGTTTATAGAATTTATATTCTCATGACCATACTGTATTGCATTTTCATTCTTACATCTATGCCTGGATCATGGCTGAAATGTGTCTTCAGACCAGTCCATCTACACACTTAACGAATAGAAATAAAAGTAAAGAAAAAAACATCAAAATGCTGCTTGCTATACCAAAGGCATTGTCATAATCAACTGTCTAGCCAGCTCAGAGTTTACTGGTGTTAATCTATGTGGTGATACAGGCAAGTAAAAAGTGATTCAGCTTCTAATGGCACTGTTTGGCTAAAGGCACTATCCAGTGATTTATATTTGGTGTGCTTTTATGATTAATGGCTCATTGTAAAGTAAAATGCATAGGCTTTAAAGAAGCTAATCTTTGTGTTATATCCAAGGTAAGGCTGATCCACATTTTAATAAAACTAATACTAGCTACAGCATAAACTTCATTTCAGTGCAACCTTATGTCTCTATCATTTCAGATATCAAGGTTTCAGACTAAATAAGCCTATATAAGGCAGGGATTTTAATAAGAGTGCACTGTTTTGAGCACTGTATGATACTGTGCTCTGAACTGTTAAAGTGCTTAGGCTGCACACTTTTCTACAGACTGACATTGCAGATTGCAGATGGTTTGCCAGCTTGAATCACCAGAATATTTATGAATAAATCAATATAACTTCACACAGTTTTAGTTCTATTGGCCTCTTCTCTTATTTTGCACAAAATTTTACTTCTGATTTCTCATCAGTTGTTTATGATTGTTTAATACATTTCCAAAATGAAAAAAAATATGCATTCACTGTGTGGTTGTCATAGTTTACTGTCACACCAGAATAATGAAATTAGTTAAAAACTAAAAAGGTGGGATTTATGAAACAGCACACACACACACACACACACACACACACACACACACACACACACACACACACACACACACACACACACAAGGTTTAATATAAGTACAATGGGCAAGGCTCCATTTCTTTATATGAAGTGCATTCATACACTAATCATAATAATAGATCTGAGAGAGCATATCGGGCCTCTGCAGGCAACTGCCAACTGATAGGATTTCCTAGAACTTAAAACTTCTCTAGACATCCATATTCCCTCACACTACTGGATAATGCATCATTGTAGTTTGTTTTCTAAGACTTGATGTGAGCTACACGAGGGACCGGCACTAAAAAAAGGATTGAAATCATGTATGCCATCTATGTGGAAAAGTAGGGAGCTACCTTATGTATGATGAGCCCTCATAAACCACAGACCTATGTTCATGGCAAAGCATAACTTTAATATCTGGTAATAAGAGATCCATTGTCCATAACAGCAGAATAGAGTCCTATTCTAGTCCTCCTATGTTGCCTCACTTATGGAATCATACACCTTATAAACTTTGTCTCCAAACCCTGGAGCTGAATGTCTTATGTGGTTTACATCGCCCTTTGAAGGTGCTGAACACAGACTAAGTAGCTATTTCTGTAGTATTATCTAGAGCTGTAGTTTGCAAAAAGTATGCAAATGTAACAACTGTTCTAGTTGAATGAGCCTTTGGAACAAGAAGGCATTTTCTGCTATTAGCATAACAGAACGCAATACACTTGACAAACTTTCTGGCTGTGTTAATTTTAGAAGATTTCTGCCCAATTTTTTGATGGAGGCAGCAGTAAAAACTTTGCTATCTGTAGCTAGATGTTATCCTGTCTTCAGCAAATGCTGGTTGATGGCACAGATCCACAGAGTGGAGAAAATAATCTCCTTAACTGGAGTATTGCAGAAAGAAACAGAAGAAGGTACATTTTTTGGTTGGTTTGACAATAGGTTCATAGGTTCATAGGTGCTTACTAGGCTAACAAGCACAAGGGCCTTTTTAAGCCTAGCCATGCATCCCAAATCTCTGATGATCTGACAATCTAAGCAGTACTGTTTTCTGTCATTGATAATTTGTTTATTATTTATTTATTTGTTTGTTGTTGTTATTCTGTAACACTGTAGATAAGCAAAGGGCTTGATCTTTTGCCATTGCCTCCAGACCTTTTCTCCTTTTTGCATTAATTTTTTAGTGGAAGGGGATAGCCAGGGTGTGTTATCTTTCATTCTTTTCATCCTTAAGGGAACAATATTACTAAGAATGTTGAATCTGTGGATGGCATCATCGAATCATAAGCTAGGGAATGAAGTCCACCTGCGTGATTTGAGGATGTCATTAAATACATTGTTAAATCTTGTAAGATTATAGCATTCCATGTAAGAAAATTGTTAGGTAAGGTGGGTTGAATAGTTAATAAGGAAATCATGAGTTCTATGTATGGAATTTTGCTGGGGTAGTACAAAAGGGTGAAAGAGTTACAGAGTTGGGATACAGGATGGCCACACCTCCTGCTTTTTTTGTATTCTGTCAGAGCATATGATACTACATCCAGGGGAAATAATTTCAGTCTTTTATTTGAGGTTTGAGCCAAGTTTTGGTAACAACAACAATATCTGGGGAATATCGGGTGATCCATGAATGAAATTTTGTTACTTTATTCAGCAGACTACAGATATTTAAGGAGACAATTTTAAGTTGCTTTGTAGGAATTGAAGTAGGGATGAGAGAGAAGGGGGAATGGAAGCATAGATGGATGGGTAAGTTCCAGGGTTAACGTGTACATCACCACATATGATGATATTTTTTTTAAGACTGGACTGGTAAATGTTTTATATTTTATATTTTATCCTATACCACCTTGAACAGATAGTGATAGATGTTAAGTATTATGTCTCCATGGTGATGGTAGGGAGAATTATTTATTTATTTATTGAGCATTGAATATTAAGTTGATTTGCAAATCTTTTCACATTTAGTGGTGTAATATTATCATGTGAAGGGCAATTAAGTGTGTCAGATAGGACTGTGGGTAGGATAGGTACCTTACTGCAGGTGAGGTAAGGTAGGAGAAGCAGTATGGGAATAAAGTACAGCGGAGAGACATATTTAAGGGTTGGTAGTTAGTGCATGTGAAAGTGCTACTTAATAGGTGGAAGATAGATGGTTTATGTATAAGTGGTAGCTCAGCATGAGGATGAGAGCATTAGGGATTGAAGTGATGATGAGTGGAAAAGGAGGGTAGAAATTACAGCCAACATTGTTGTTAGTATAGAGTTAGAAGGACAAGTATAGCAGAGGGAGGTGGCAATAGGAGTGGGAGTAACTTTGGGAGAACTGTTAGAGAATAATATGGTGACATAACTTTAAGGAAGAAATATGTGCAGACAGCAGTGAAGCAGATTGGGTAAGTTAAATAGGAAGAGGAGGAAGCATATGGAGTAAAATTATAGCTGATAGGTAAAGTTGGATGAGAAGATAAGGGGTTAACTGCAAAATAAATGTAGAGAAGTAGGTAGTGGGAGGGAACTGGAGTAATGGTAGAGGACCAAATTGAGCCCTAGTGCAGTGAGGGCAAACAGAGCAGGGCAAGCTGTAGTCACAAGCTGCCAGTTTCTATAATAGATAGATATGTCTGGTTTCTTTTTTATTTAGTGAAAAATAGTAACACAGTACTTTTAATTAAATAAATAAACTAAATTTTGGGAAGGAAATGTTGGAAGGACTGATGGGTGAGAAGAACTGCTCTTATGTCCAACATTTTTATATACAGTGCTGCTTTAGAAGAATTCTAGACCCCATGAAATACCTTCTTATTATAGTGGGATCCCTCCAAACAGCACAGATGAACTAGAATATATATAATGATACAATGAATTAGATGTCTGTGTAAGGAAAGACTATGGCTTTGGGTAGTCTCTGGAAGGCTACCAGAATAGACCAGCTTTTGGTGACTACTCTGCAGTCAGAGATAAGGTAGAAGAGTGGAAGTGTCTGAGATTGCTGATTACTTTTCTCTTCCTAGATGTGAAGAAACTTGATTTGTTTTCTTGTCACTTGTGGTATGGAGCAGAGGAGGCACCTTGGGGACCAAAAAACATAACTAGTCTCTTTCAGATAAATAGATTAAGCATGACTTCACTGGGGCCATTTGAAATGTTTCCTTAGGGAAGAAGCTGTTCAGGTCACTTATATCTATACTGATCTAGGGTTCTTGTTCTTCATTGGTACTAAACAATCTGCAGTAAAATCCTGATTCTTTCAGGCTTGCTGGGATGTCTTAGGCAGTTTTATTTTTATTTATTTATTTATCAGGATGGGGAGACGATAAAGAACCTCCCTTCTTGAAGTTTTTTGGTAGTTTGGGCCACACATACAGCTAGTTTGTGGTGAACATTTAAAGGTTATAAACTTAGAGTATTAAATCTAGAAGAACAGATATATTCTTTGCAACTTTTAGGGGCATGGCTGTAAGCATCAGGCACAAGACTTTCTCAGAAAGTCAAGCACCATCCTATCCCATAGTGTATCACTGGGTTCACCATCTGCAGATCTGATGTAAGCCACATAAAGATAATTACTGCAAGACACATGAAATTTTCTCATCTGAGAAAGGTAAAGGCAAATAGACCTGGAATAGTGTTCACTCTAGCACTACTAGGTGGTGTCCCTCATATGAGCACATCTTTAATAATGATAGCAACAGAGAAAGACTGGGTCTGGGTGCCAGCATAATCCTCCTCCCTTGCCAGTAATTCCTTAATGCCACAAATCTACCATTACTATCTGTTTTTTTCCTCTTCATTCACTTTTGGAGTTCCTAGCAATTAATATAAGTACTCCCTGTTCCCTTTGTTCCTGATATTCTACTCAATAATCATGCTGAAGTACTTTCTGTATCAAATTCATATGCTTGTTTTTTTTCCAAATGTGTCTCCTGTAGCACTGCTATTTGCACTCTGCATTTCTTGATATAATACAGCACTCTTAACATTTTGGCTATACCCATGAGGCCATTCACATTCCAAAACAATATGGATGGTGTAGCCATTATAATAAGATCTTATTATTCACACCTATTGTAAATATCAGCTTTTTAAAATGTCTATTTCCAGCTTTTGTGTTAAATGCACCCACAAATTGTTGGCAGGCTGATCTTGTATACTGTTGTTTGTTGTCATATCCATTTGAACCTATGCCACATTTTACAAGATTTTTTGATTTACTGAAAACCCTCAAACAGAAAACCAAACACATCCCCAGAACAATCACATAGCCTATTAACTTAAACATACAAAACTATTTACGTCTTTAAATAATGATTTTTAACCTTCCTGATGGGAACAATTGTCCCAAATCAGCAGCTGCAACCACAGGCATTACCTAACCCAAATTTAAGGTTACCAATGCTAAGGTGCTTATAACAACCTGTGTTCCTACTTAACACTGTCTGTTGTCCATTCTTGCTTATCTTTATTCCCCTCATAGATGTGAAAAATAACTTGTAAGCTTTAAGAAAATATCAACTTTTAGCCTTTTAGTAATAAAAAGTACACTGTTTATCTTTCAATAAAACTAAATTATACACTATTTTAGTAAATGCATTTAAGTATTTAGGAACCAGAAAAGCTGCTATCTTTTATTTACTTGCAATAATTTCAAACTTAATTTTTCACAGAGCTAATTGCCTTTGTACATTTTAATGTTATGATTTCTTCAGCAAACAATGACCAGAACTCTAGAGATTTATTGCCTACATTTGTAGTCAGCTTATCTTTATGGAAACATAAAAACAGAATGTGCAGATGCCCTCAGATGCATTCTTCTCAACTCACACTGAACATTTATTTGCTAAAGAAAAACTTTTCATTATTATCTCACACACACACACACACACACACACACACACACACACACACACACACACACACACACACACACACACACACACATTAAATTTCTAACTCTTATCTTTCAGTTTCTTTTTTCACACAGGGAGAGACAAAGTTAAGCTGTTGATCATTGTGCAGCCATCTTGGAAGTCCCAGGTAAATTAGCATATTGGTTAAGATGTATATTAGTTGCAATCTTTGGCATAAAGGATGGGATAAATCAGAGACATACACTATCTTTATGAAAAAATAATAATAATTATAAGGAGAAAGTGTTTATAATTCTCAAATTCTTCAAGCTTAAGTGGTCACTCTTAGGAAAAAGTTTTTTCCAGATTAAAAAAATAAATAAATGGGAGTAAAGATCAGTGTTCTAATACAAAGTACACATCCCAGATAGTCAATGGATGTTGCAGTGGAATCCTTGTCAAGATGATACCATTAAGAAAACTTTGAACAGAGTAAAGAAACAGATTGACGATATTCATGAAAACTGGAAATGGTAGTCAGACGTTAAACAAAAAGTAACCAAGTCTGCTGTAAAAAATGTGCCCAAGGTTTACAGACTTATGATAACAGAGATGAGAACATATCCAGTCACATGATAGGGGCCCAAATAGAAAAACATGCCCATTTGCCTTTATGCAATTGTCTTGTGTTGGCTTCTGAGAAGATGAAAATGTATCAAATACCAGACAAGAAACAGAAGTGTTACTCCCTACTAGAAGCAGAGAAGCCAAATGCCTAGTCAGAGGGATTACATGTTTGGGTAAGTTCAAATGATGGTTGGAACAGAACAGTTCTTGTAGGTTTCAAGAAAAAGGGCTTTTACAGAAGATGAAGCAGTACTATGGAGAAACAAATCTGCTGGTGCCAATAATAGGATATGAGGATCACTTTTAGTTTGTGAAGTTGTGCCCTCTGGGTTAATTCCACCATGAGCTGAAATGATAGAAAAGCACCCAGGTCATAACTTGTGGGATAGGATATACCTCACAGTAATAGCATACATCCACTGTAGAGATGAGGAAGAAAATAGTGCTGCATGTGGTATTGGCCATGGATATCTGCAGATCACAACATGGATTTTTCCATCTCTGGATGAATTTTCTTGAATCAGAAAAAAATAACTCAGCTTGTCTGCTAACAGACTGTATTTACTTAAGTTGGGATTTGCACAAAAAGCAGTGAATATTTATGGCCCATTCTCACATGTTCATGGTCTCTTTGCATAAGGGGTATGATAATGAATTATCTTAGTTGTTGATATATTATAACATCATCCATGTTTGTCAGACTGTGTGGTAATAACTCTCTATGGAGGGAGTGCTGAAAGGCCAGGAGGGCAAAACGTGCTGTCCCCATTTGCAGTACATTGATATGAAGGAGTATTTCCAAAGACATCCAGACACTCCTTATGGCTGAAACATCTGTGGTGCATGCTATTAGTGATGTGGGTAGAACAAAGACTGTCAAGGGATACATTGTCCAAATCTATCAGCAATAGCATATGTCATCTACAAGCTTGAGAGCTGAAGATCTGATAAGTTAAAGAATCTCAAGTCTGGGAAAAGGGCCTTAAATGTCTGATGGCAAATTCTCATATGACAGGTAATATGAGGAACCACAGGAATGTCTTCTGTTAAACTGAGTACATTGAGGCAGAAATGCTCTATGGATTTTGGTAGTGTGATAAAGGATGATACAAAGGCTTGAAAATAATGCATTTGCTGTTGAAATTCTTGCTCTGCATGAATTACTATGTAAATTACAGCTGACTGCAACTGTGATTTTACCTCATTAATTGTTATCCCCAGGTACTTTAATAATGTGATCAGAGACTCTCTGAGCAAAACTAGACTTGGAATGAATGAGGAAACTAGAAGTCAAGTCATTCAGGTATGAGAACACAATGTCTCTTGTAAGCCTTTTATGAACTACTATCACAGATATGCATTTGGCAAACACCCCTTGAAACTGAAGTGAGACCAAGCAAATTGCTCAAAAGTGGTAGCGATGAGCTCTAAATTTGAAGCATAGAATCTTTCTGGACTACTTTTGCAATCTTTATGTGGAGATAGGTGTACTGGAGCTTTAAAACACAAATTCAGTCATCTTCAGCTAGACAAGAAAGGTTCCACTGCACCAAGACCATAAGAAATGTTTCTTTTGGATTGTTGCATTTAGGCCACTTACATCTTAAGCTGGTCTGAGGTACTTTGTCTGTCCTTGAACTAAAGATGACCTGCAGCAATATACAAACCCAGTTTAGTCTGGCGGGATCTCCCTGAGTTACTGAAATGGATGAAGAGATTACCTCACCTAAATGCGTTAAGATGGGGGGAATCAGGCAATGCCTAATGTCTGCTGCTGACCACTACTAGGTAGAGCATAGTTTCCTAATAATTGTCAAGAATCCTTAACTCTGGTTCTATGACTGGTCTGAAAACCGCCCTGGAAGATAAGGTTATTTTCAGACAGTTCTGGCTGCTCCTTCTTTGTCTGTTGCTCATTCCTGAACTACATATGGCTAGGGCTCCTTTGTGTTCTAGAAAAGGGGATTTGGGAAGGCTGATTTAATACCAGCTGTGAGAGTCTTCTTGCCTTCCTTTATAGTCTACCAATATGCCTTCATTTCAGGTCGAATTGATATCATAGTAAAGAAATGCTAATATACATCACTTTGGCTTCTTCATTAAAGTTGAACAAACGGAACTATGTGTGCTTGGAAATAGGTATGCCAGATCCTATGAGTCTGGCATAATCTTCAGCTGCATTGTAACAGACTTATTATTTATTTTATTTACATTTGTTTACTGGGAAATTCCGACTGGATGCGGGTCCTTTTTCAGCGGATGCCTTGGGAGAAAAACTCCACATCATGTACATGATAAATAGAGATACAAAGTTGCAGCAATAGTAAACAACATTACAGATTGTTGGCTTTAATACAATAACAAGATATTGATTATCAACAGTGTATACAGTAAATGTTGCAAGTTAAGATAGTTAAAATAATAAATAAATAAAATAAAAATAATATTATCAAAAAGGTAAAATGGTGGAGAACATGTGCTCCTGCTTCCCAAGACTGTCCTTTACTCTGGACTCCTTAGCTGGATAGCAGTTTGCTGGGCTTTGGCATGTGACAGTCTCTGTTGTAGCAGCTGTTGATACTAAGATATCAGCTTTAAGATTCTCTGACCAGAACTGCAATCCTGGCAGGGTGGAGGACATAGTCTACTTTCTTTCAGTCCAAAACTACTGTATCCAGATTTTTCTATGTGGTCTTGAAATATATTTTTAAAATATCTGTCAATGGAGAGGCCAAGTTGGAGGTTTGTTGAGTTGACCTGAAGACATTCTGACATGTCTGCTGTGGGGAATATATTAGATCAGTGGGTTATCCTACTAATGCATCATCTCCAGGTCTTTGCCACTCTTAGAATCAACAAATGATGGAAGCAGGGATATTGGCATCTTACTTATTATCAACATCTGTAGATGGAGATTCAGTTGGTAAATCAATATACTTCCTCTTATTCATGGCTTTCCTCGGTATCTTTAGGGGGCAATCCAAAGATGAAGAAAGACCATATTTCTTGGGCTAAAGTTCAGATGGGAGGCTCCAGGAGATCCTGTACTTTTTGGTTTAAAAGACAGTCAAGAAGGCCTTTGGCTCAACAGAAGGTCACTAATAAAGTGTATAGTGCTGAACTGAACAATGGTATGAGTCTGGAGGGTGCCACAAAAACAACAGCGGTCATCACTGGTTGGATATCAAGACAGTGCTAAAGCCTGCATTGGCTTTAGGAAGGCCTCATCCAAATGTTTCAACTATTTGCCAAAGGGCCCTGATACTTGCTCCATAGGAATAAGCATCAATACCTTGCTTGATGACTTTAGCCTATGCAATGGGGCCAAGGCCATCTCTGAGTGAAGAATAGAAATACTGGGATTACTGGCACCGTCTTCAGAGTTAAAGTTGAGAGCATTGGCATAAAGACAATCAATGTCAAGATAGATGATGATGAATGACACATTACTGTTGCAGCTTGCAGTGCTATGCCAAGATGAGTGATCCTTAGAAATGGAGCCATGAAGTAAAGAACCAGTAAGATGAGGAACTAGGTGTCTTGCATTTTGGAAAAAAAAGATGAAAGACCACCTTCTGTTCATGCAAAACAAGGCTGAGATAGGGGCACTGTAAAGGTTTGCCAGTGGCTTGAAAAAAACCTGTAATAAACTTGATGCGATCAAAATTGGAGACAATAATGCAAAAACTTTACCTTGGCAAGAAAATTGTTAGTATTGTAGATTCTGAGTCCATAACAATGGGTAGTTTCATCCCTAGTCCAGTATCAGCTAGGTTAATGACACACTACAACTTATTCCAGACAAGAAATGGCAAGGAGGCTTTATCAGGAATTTTAAAGGAGACTTTGTTAAATTAAAAAAAAAGAGTAGGAGTAAGAAAAGGCATTTTGAATTATTAGGTAGTTTTTGCTTTTGCTTAGCCTGTACATCAAAGGGAAATTATTGCAACCAATGTATCACTTAGTTTTGATGCTAATGACACCAGGAACTTCACAATGAGGTAGAGAGACAGGGCTTGGCAGATCTACTTTTCAAATAGGCTTTAAATGATCTTTCCTTCTTCTGTTGGTAGAAGCAGAAAACAGCCTGCCAATAGACAAGAGTATTTTAAGGAAGTGATTTATTTAAATAATTGACTTAGTTTTTGGTGTCATTCCAAGAGGATCCTGTTTCTGCCTGCATGGGAAGCCATGGTCGACAAACTTTGCTGCTTTGTCAGAGACAGCTTGCACCTGGCACTCCTAGGCTTTTGGCTCCTAGCAAAGGCTCTTGCCTCCCCCAGTGCCTTTTTT
This sequence comes from Protopterus annectens, assembly GCF_019279795.1. Taxonomy (NCBI): domain Eukaryota; kingdom Metazoa; phylum Chordata; order Ceratodontiformes; family Protopteridae; genus Protopterus; species Protopterus annectens. The sequence goes on along the minus strand of NC_056725.1, from coordinate 1,529,588,915 downwards.
AGGCAAGGTCTTGAAAACAACATTAACGACATGAAATTAACCAATCAGAACAAAATAAGGATCATGCTACTAAATTCTAGTAGCTTAAACCAAAAACTGTACTACCTGGAAGCACTTCTATCATTAGAAGATGTAGATGTCTGTGGAGTCACAGAAACTTGGTTTAAGGCCCCCAGAGGCTACCCTGGCCCTGCAAGACTACAATGCCTTCCATACCTTAGACCACAGTATGAATGTGTAAAAACCAATCTATATTAGAGATAAATTCACCTCATGTTTAGTTAGACTGAACAACTCCATGGAGTTTCTCCAGGTCAAGGTTACAGTGGGTAATACCTAGCCAGTTATAGATCCCCCTCCATGGGTCTCAACACCTGTGAAGCCAACATAACCAAACTGAAGACAATCCAAATGTTATTGAACACACTGGGTACAGAGGATTTCAATTATCACACCATCAGCTGGGAAACCTGCTCTAGCTCAAACTCACTGGCACAAAAGTTCCTTGATTTTGTGAATTCAAATGCCCTGGAGCAAAGTGTCCATAGCCCGACAAGACGAACAAACATTCTAGATCTGGTCATCACAAACATGTCAAACAGATGCACTGCTGCAACTGTTGGACCCTCATTAGTTAAAAGTGACCACAAATCAGTCTCCTTCAAACTGATACTAACACCAGAACTCACAAAAGTTGAAATCAGACAAAAACACTTCACCAAGGCAACCTATACCCTCCTAGGTGAAGGCATAAATGCATTCCAAGACTCACCCCAAGCTGAAAATGGCAACTACGCCAAAGCGTGCACTAAAGCTCTGTACAATTACTTGCATAAGTGTATAAACTCGGCTCAAAGCCAGAGCCCCAAGTAAAATCAAGCTGCCATGGTGGACTTCCACCATCAACAAGCACTACAATAAATGCAAAATGTTGCTGTCCAAGAAAATAAAGACAAGGACCCAATAATGAAAAAAGCACCCTCCTCAGCCTTAACAGGCAAATACGACAATTTGTCAAATCCTCCAAGAGCTCTTTTGAGAGAAACCTAGTAAGTACTGCCAAGGATAACCATAAGGCATTTTACAGCTATGTACGTAACCTAAAGGGTAGGACCCTATCATGTGAAGAACTGGTGGCCAATGATGTCACACACAATGATCCCACAGAAATACCGAACCTGCTATTGGATAGGTTTGGTGAAATTTCACTCCCTTATCCCCTCTTAACTTACAACAAACCCTCCCACCACCTCACATATCTGAAGAGTAGGTCATCAAAACCCTGTCTAAGGCAATGAACATGGCATCTATGGGGCTAGATGACATCCCAGGCTGTCCTCTGAACAGGCTAAAACATGAAAAAGCATCACCATTAAGTACCCTTTTCAATCATAGACTAAGTACAGGCTTTGTTCCTGTGGAATGGAGAACAGCTACAGTTATTCACCTCTACAAAGGTGGCCTATCAACAGACCTGGGAAATTACAGACCCATAAGCCTGACCAGCCGCATCTGTGAGGCCATGGAAAGTATCATTATGGAACTCATAATAAAGAAATAGGTGACCTACAATCCCAGGATCCTACCCAGTTTGGCTTCATGAAGGGCAGAGCCTGCCTGTTAAATCTGGTGGATTTCTTTGAAAGTGTGAGCAAGGCCACTGATGAGGGCAAATCTGTGCACACAGCATGCCTCGACTTGGCAAAGGCTTTCGACACAATCCCACATTCAGACATTACTGATAAACTTAGCAAACTGAATGTAAACCCCTTTAATTGTACGATGGGTTGCCAACTGGCTCACAAACCAGACAGACTATCAAACTGGGTGACTCCATATCAACCAGCAAACCTGTTACCAGTGGGGTGCCACAGGAGTCAGTGATGGGCTCCCTACTGTTTGGTATATACTTCTCAGAAGTTCAGGTCAGAACTAAAGGATTGTGGCTGACCAAGTTTGCAGACGACTGCAAACTAGGTGCAATCATTGTATCCCCAAATGATGTCAGTATACTCCAGGAGGGTCTCACATAGACCAACAGCTGGTATATTAGTCACTGTCTCAAACTGAATACAATAAAATGCATCATCATTCCCTTTGACATAAACAATGTTCCTTCACACTATCAAATAAAAAACAATAACCTAAGTACCCATGAAGTGGTAAGAGACCTGGGATCACAGGTTTACAATGACCTTAACTTCAACACCACATGTCTACTGTTGTAAGGAAAGCATTCCACATAGCTCACTTTATTAGTAAAGGCATTGCCTTGACAGAAAAAGAAGGTATAACCCCCTAAACTCAGCACTTATCCAGTCCATAATTGGGGATAATGCCCTATTCTGTATGTCCTGTACTAAGCACCTACAGCAATTAGAGAGACCTCAGACATTTCTGACAAAGAAGATGAAGTGCCTCCAGCATATTCCTTACACAGACTAACTAAAATCCCTGTCACTATACTCTGTATCATATAGACTTCTTAGTGGAGACTTATGCCTGGCCTACAGAGCAACTGTAGACCCAAACCTAATGAACTTGCTGCATATCCATAAATCAAATGGGTCTAGGGCTACCTGCTCCAAGGAATTAAATATGTTCTGAGACTTAAATGGGACATGCTGGAGGAACAGATTTATCTCCCAACGACTGCCATGTCTTTGGAACAGGCTACCAATTCATGTGAAACAGAGCACCTCTATGACACTATTCAAGATGAACCTGAATGAGTGGATGGGGCACCATAAATTCTTAGCAGGGATAGCACCCACAACCCTCCTGGGCATGGGCAGTTATCACTAAATGCAGTGTTGGGTATTGACTAGTGCTTCTACGATATATTGGGTTGAAATTGCTAGGCTTACAATGACCTCTGGGTTGATAGCCTAGTAAGCTCCTATGGTCCTATGATCTCCTATGATCTAACAGATAACACATTACACATGCGAACACTGGTGAGGAAATTTCTTTTCATAGTTTCCCCTATGGAAGCCTCAATCCTTTCTCAGGAGTGACATCTGATATGACTACAATTAGAAGAAATAAATGAGAACAAAGCAGCTATTTTCTTTAGCTTCTCTTTTTATTTATAAACCAAAATAAAGGGGAAATAATGTGGCTGTAGACACAAAGCAGAAACAGTGTTTGTCCGGAAAAAGATAGAAAAGAAAACAAAGCATTGAAAACTAGACAAAGTGGTGGGTAAAATAATGAAATGGTTTGAAAAAAGATAAGAAGCTCACTGTCTTGAAAAAAAAATCTAATCTAACTTGTACCAATGGATGGAAAATTGCAAATATACCCCTGGTTTATCACCTATGTCCCCGATGGAAAGGTTCAGCCTGTGAACACTTGATGTGTACAAGCCTATATTACCATCATAAAATTCCTTAGTGTATTGACACGTCAGCTATATTTTGGTAAATTTGAGTAAAGCTTTGCTAGGGCTAAAGTATATTTTGGGGTGATAGCCTAGTAACCACCTGTGTGAACATGTGAATCAATAAAAACAATTCTAAAAGCTAAATACAGGCTGTGGCTGGATTAATTTAAATCTGTTCTGCATCAAGGAAGATCTGATGATGGCTGTTCTCAAGTAAGTCATTAAGTGTACAGTGTCTGGGAGGCTGTGAAAGTTTTGATTACTGAGCACTCCTAATGCCTATGGTATTAGTCTTAAAAACTAGCAAGGATGGACTTCTCTGATTTTCAGGTCATAATTTTGACACTCCACAGTATACTGCAGCATTATTTCAGAGAAACAAGGTGGCACCAAAAGCATAATCTATACTGAACAACCAGCACAATGACTATCCAAGCCAAAAAAGATATATGTAGGTCACAGGTAAAGGAAAGCCCTCTTGAAAATACAAACACACTTCCTTTGAAAAATCTGTCCAACTCTGTGAACAATTTTTGGTACCTTTCTCTTCCAGGAAGAAGAAAGGTGCCTGTTAAGAAAAAGGATCTTTGCAATGTAGTGAAAAGACAAGTTTCAGGGCAATTTGCAAAACCAAGAACAGGCTGATATTATAGAAACTAGTTTGAAGGTGCTTTTGACAATGAAAGCTATTGCCAGCTATAGCAGGAGAAGTACAGCAGTGGATTTGTAACATATGCCAGCATAGCTAGCTGGAGTTTTGTAAAGAATCAAATGTCATTTGTATATCAAACTGATTTGTACAAGTGCATGTGTTGAAAATGCATTTATAAAATTCCTTGTGTTAAAAAAATGTGCCAACAGTGGTCCTGCTGGACAAAAAAGAAATACACCTATATGTCAGACTGCATTGCAACTGTGGAAATTAATATATTGTAACAGAGGATACCGAAGGCGAAGAGGTTAATCTCAGTTCAGCTAACTTTAAAAATAGTCTGCAATTAAATTACCTGGTAAGCCATAACGACTGTATCTTACAGTTCTGATTGCAGCCAGAGACAAAATGTCTGTAAAAACAAGGACTAGGAATCCTGCTGCATTGTCTTTAGCAGTGAACTAATTGCTACCCTGGAAGGGTGGAAGTGTTGAAATGGTTTTATGGCTTTTAAATGCTATAACACATCTTAGCAAAGCTCTATCTGTGTGTATGCTAACATATGTACAAGATTCTGGTTCAGTTTCTAGTAAAGGGGTGTAGTATGAGAACCAGACACCAGATGACCAGATGTATCTGATGTAATTCTGAATCCAGGACTGAAACGATGTTTTAATACCAGATGAGACAGAAGTTGCTGCACAGTCTGCTTTTTGGAACCTGACATTAAAGGATCTCTCACTCATTTCATCTTGCCTTGCTTTAGTAAATAACCAGGGAATGGTAATTCATTAGATCAGTCAGGAAAATATAGTGAAATTAGTTAAGTACTGTTTTTCTGTATCTGTGTGAATCTATCCAGCTGCATTATTTTTAATATTTCCTGTCATTGAAACTCTGTTTATTGTAATTAGATATTCTGTATTTTCGTGTTCTTTTATTATTTATTATGAAATATATTTAAACTTTTCATTGAGACTAGTCTTTTAAAGAATATTTTAACCTTTGAGAGTACTTATCTTGATTTGGTGACACTGTGGCCACTCCTGAAAGCCTTGTTGTTTGGTCAACATTACCATTTGTATTATATTAATTTTACTCAGTATAATTGGGTACCCTTGTAAGAGCCTTAGAGTAGCTGGCTTTGGAGTGTCCTGGTGTCAGTAACTACCTTAGAGCCTATGCTTCTCTGCCCAGGGCTATAACTACCTTAAAGCCTGGGTAGAGAATCATAGCTAGTAAATCTGTGCTGTCCTTTCCCAGATGTGTGTGTGTGTGTGTGTGTGTGTGTGTGTGTGTGTGTGTGTGTGTGTGTGTGTGTGTGTGTGTGTGTGTGTGTGTGTGTGTGTGTGTGTGTGTGTGTGTGAAAATCAAACCTCAAAGACTATGTGGGTGTGTCAGTTACTTGGAGCAGGGACACAGAGCAGTGGTTTCACAGAGAGAGTGGTAGAGGACTTAGCTTGGGACACTTGGCTAAGGACTCTATAGCTGTGTGAGTGAGGAGTCTTAATGGTGGCCCTGGAGAGAGAGAGAGAGAGAGAGAGAGAGAGAGGAAAACCCAAATCCCAGACTAAGTGTGTACCCTGTATGGTATAAAGGGAGATTGTGTTTGGTGCAGAGAGCTGCACCAAGAAATACTGTGCATACCTATCTTTTTTTCCAAGTGAACATCCCCCACCAGTGTCAGTGTTGAGAATTCAGGCTCCATGATTACTAGCCCAGAGGGGGAACATCACATATTGGTGAGCAGTGGTGTGAATATTAATTGAATGTCTGTAGCCTGTCCAGAAGGTTTGTGTAGTCTCAGCAGCCACAAGGTAAACATACAGAATTGTATTTTCACAACAATTTTACTTATTTCTTGTTAGTTTAGTTTTGTCAGGGAATGCAGGCAAAGATGTCAGCAGAGAATTATAGCAATCTTACAAAGAACCAGTTGGCCAAGGTATATGAAGCCTCAGGTCTGAAGTATGCCAACCTAATGAAAGAAGAAATGATTTCAACCTTAGTCACAGCTCAGACAAGCAACCAGGAGGATAACTAGTCTGGTGATGGGAATTTGTAGCCTTCAGAAACAGGATGGTTCACTTTTTTCTCAGAGAACTTAAAAACCCATCTGGAGTTAAAGAGAGTTGAACTGGAGGCCAAATATTTATAATTAGAATCAGCAAAGAGATTGCGGCATTTGGAGGTTGAAGAAAATGAGAAGCAGCATGAACATGAGAAGGAAATGCTGACACTTTGACAGGAACATGTTGATAATGGGAAGGGAATGACCAAACTGCAGAAGCAATGAGGGTCAGTAAATTTCTTCCATAGTTTACAGAGGGTGATAATTTTGATAGTTTTATTCATCTATTTGAAAGAGCATGTAAGCAGTATAATGTTGACCATGGACTCTAGGTATGGTTCCTGACCCCATTACTCCACGGTAAAGCTGCAACTGGTATTTCTAAAGTGTCTGATACTGATTGTTTATACAGTAAAAAAAAGTGTTTTAAGTTAACACCTGAAGCTTACAGAAAAAAGCGTTGTGAGCAGAGATGCAAGGCAGATGAAAGTGTATGTGATTATATAACTGAGCTTAGCAATTATTTTCATAGGTGGGTGAGTGGGTGTCAGGTCAACACTTCTGAAGGGCTGACAGACCTTTTGGTGAGGGAACAAGCCGTTAACAATTTACATTAGAACATGAGAAGCTGGTTGGAAAACTGGGGGTGTAACTCTGCAGATGAGTTGGGGAAAAATCAAGCAGGGCATCACTGCACAAAAAGGGGATACCCAGTGCTTCATACAGATATAAGGCAACCCATGGTGGGCAGTCTAAACCACCCCAATTGAGTCTACCAGTAACAGGGGAAGCCACTAGTTCAGGTACAAGGCCAGGATCAAGGGTTAGGTGTTTCAAATGTAACCAATGGGGCCCTGTATCATATGGATGTCCACGGAAGTAATTTGGGGAACAAAATGTGGAGATCCAACAACTGTGAATAACAGTATGTCAGTGGTAAGTTGTCTGTAGACAACAGGAGTTCCAAACTATCACCAGCTTTTATAGCCTATCTTAGTGGATTGAAAACAGGTCACTGCTAAGGGAGACACAGCCTCTGATATAACCATTTTGAAACCTGCAGGGGTTAAAGAGAAGCAGCAATTGTTTGGGCAGTCAACTCCAGTCAGAACTTTAGGAGGGGACCCCATTCCAAATGCCTTTGGCCAGGGTTAATCTTGACTTGGAGGGTGGAAAAGAAAGCAAGCAAGCAGGTGTGTTTGAGGATATCCTTGCAGATGTCTTGATAGGGAATGATTTAGATAATGCAGTACCTTGTGTAAATGCAGTTACATACAGTCAGGCTTGGAGAGAGGCAGATGGGGCTGGTATCCTGGTGGAAACCCAGATAGTCCCCACACCTGAAGCCAGGGCTAGTGAGGTGACTATTTCAGGGATGGCACCACCCTGTAGTAGTGAGCCTGATGGTGAGCTGCAGCTGCTGGTAGATACTGATGTTCTCTTGGACATAGTGACTGCAAAGGCAGAGGTGAGTGGTAGTACCCAGGCTGATAGTAAGACACTGCTTTCAGAGGATACCAGGCTTTCAGTGGAAAGGAAGCTGGGAAGGGACACAAAAATAGAGTTTAGACAGGCTCAGCTCTCGGACCATTCATTATAAGGCTTGAGGGGAGGTAGCTAGTGAGCCACCTAATTCTCAAGAAAAGGAGAGGGTCTGTATACTGGAGCAAAGGGTTAATGTATAGAGTGGACCCCTGAGGGAGGGCTAGAGGATGAGGTAATACAGCAGTTGGTAGTGCCTAGAGCCTATTATTTGACTAGCCCATGACATTCCTTTTGCAGGTCATATTGACATAAAGCATACCAAGAGACATATTATGCACAACTATTATTCCCTGGGATTTCAAGGGATGTAACAGGGTAGTGCAGGACCTGTGACCAGTGCCAAAAAGTAGGCAAAGCAGGAGACAAGGTCAAGGATCCTTTGATGCCTTTGCCTGTGATTCAGGAGCCATTTCAAAGGGTAGCTATGGATATTGTGGGGCCTCTGAGTATCCCATGTTCTACAGGAAAGAAGTATACACTGATGGTAGTAGATCATGCTACTAGATACCCTGAGGCGGTGGCTCTGTCCTCCATTGAGGCAGAGACGGTGGCAAATGCTTTGTTAGAGACTTTCAACAGGGTATGTTTCCCAACAGAAATACTGACTGACAGAGGTTCCAATTTCATGTCAGACCTGCTGGCATGTCTGTGGGAGCACTGTGAGGTGACGTACTTAAAGAACACCCCCTACCACTGCCAGGTTAATGATATTGTGGAGAGGTTAAACTGTACACTAAAGACCATACTATGGGCATTTACAGATCATTCTAACTGAAAGTAAGACAAATATTTGTCCCATCTGCTGTTAACATACAGAAAAGAACTCCTGTAATCACCCTCCAACATGCTAGAGCACAGTTTACTTTTACAATCATTGATATAATAAAAGTAAATAGACAGGGAAAAATCGGTTGGCACTCTGTTTTAAATATCAAAGAACATAATTGGATCATCAGGTTTGGGGGATTATTCAGGCCTGGTCTTAATGAGCAATTGTAATTAATTACTTAATTGGAGTGCAATGCGTATTTAAGTCAGCTTTAAAATTATTTGTGTGTTATCTTCACTGAGGAAGGCACATTGATGCCGAAAACGGTTTGACTGTTTTTGCTCACTGTAGCTTTTTGGAGTTGCCCCAATAAAGAATTTGGGTTTCACTATTTGGTGCTGGCCATTTTTGTGATTGCTTCAGGTTTTGTGGGCCTTTGCACCAGCTGTACTTGCGGTTCCTGTGTGGGTAACCTGGGTGTATCCAACTGGTGCAGAACAGTTTGGATACAGGACTCCAAAGGCCTATCAAACACGCCCCTTATAGGGTCCCTGAATGAGTCCAACAGACTTTGAGGGAGGAGATGCAGGAAATGTTGGAAGTGGTGTAATTAAGGAGTCCAGCAGTCCCTGGGCCTGCCCAGTGATGCTGGTACCAAAGATAGGTTGTAGCACCAAATGCTGTGTGGACTACAGAAAACTAAAGAGTCACACAGAGTCAACTGTGTACCCCATGCCTAACACAGATGAAGCCTTAGAGCAGGTGTATGTGGCTAAGTATCTGACCACTATTGATATGACCAAGGGCTACTGGCAGGTGCCCTTAACTCCTACCACTAGAGAGAGGTCAGCCTTTGTGACTCCTTTTGGATTATACAAGTTCACAAAAATGCCCTTTAGAATGAAAACTGCCCCAGCGACCTTCCAGAGAATGGTAGATTATATCCTAGTAGGAGTAGGAGATTTTGCCCTTGCTTACCTGGATGATATTGCCACTTACAGACAATTCTAGCATGGGCACCTTCAGCTTGTCAGGGAGGTCCTGTGCAGACTGCAAAGGACAGGGTTGACCATTAAGTTCACTAAATGTCAGGTGGGTATGGCAGAGGTTTCCTACCTGGGACATAGAGTGGGGAGTAGTAAGATCAGGTCATAACCTGCCAAAATGAAAGTGATTCAGGCATGGCCTGCCTCTTTTACTAAAATGCTGGTGAGGGCATTCTTGGGGACAGCAGGGTACTATAGAAAATCTGTTCCCATCTATAGTACAATAGCTTTTCCTGGTCACAGACCAGGTGAGGAAAAACAGGCCAGACAAGGATTATTATTCACATTCTTTGTCATCTTTCTATTTCTCTGCATTAGGATTGATTAAAGAAAATTAAGATTCATATGGAGGATGAAAGTGCATTTAATTGCACAGAAAATACCGTGTGAAGATATTGTTAGGGTTTTGGTCTTTCATGTTTGAAGTTTTAAGTGATGGAGGTGAAGATTCATTCCATTCTAGGAGCAGTCAAGAGAATTTAATTTGCTAACTGAATGATGGTAGTATCATAGGTTTATAAGTTTATACTAGATTATCAGTGAGCAGACAATTACAAGCCTAGTCAACAATCAGATGTGAGAATCAAACTTTGCACCTTGTATCTGTCAGGTTAAAATCTTGACCATTATGTCATCTCTCCCTCCTCAGCACACATAACATTTATATTCACAACTGGTTATGATTAAGTGTAGCCAAAATCTTCCAAAAATGGACTACATGGTAAGTCTCAAACTCCTGATGTGTTACTGCAAGAGTGATATTACATTGTGGCTGGGATTAACAGATAAGTGCAGCACGTCTGATTAAGACTAATTCTCAAGGTGGCCCCTGCACAAAGAACTCACAGCTAATCAGACACGTAATTAATTAGCACTGATGGGTTGACTGAAGGGCTACAAAGTTAAAGAAAAGCACAGTGATAATGGGAGAGGCCGCACCAGACTGCTCAGTGGCTGGAGTAGCATTACACTGTTCAATGGGACGGTGATGTACATTACAAGGAAAGCAAACCAGCATGGCTGAGTCAGTGCAGTACTGTATAGATGCCCCTCACTCATCTGTCCAAAATGGTAGAACAGCAGCCATCAGATCAACCCCATGGGTATGCACAGCACAGTGCTAACCTTGTTTATGGCATAATTGGGGAGAAAACTGGGTCTATAAGAAATCAGAAAGGAAAGGCAGGAACAATAAGTAGAAAGAAGCATACAGAGGTAACCATAAGATATGAAACGGTGGGGTCACTTTCTTTTTCTTTTCTTTTTTTCAGGAAAAGAGCCCCTTTTTCATACATAGAAAATAATGGTGAGGAAGGCAGTGAGGATAGGCTTTGGATGGACAGACAGAAAAGGGGCAGACAGCCAAACATAAAATGCAGACTCAGACAAAAGGGGCTGTAGTCACACAAACATTAGGTAGAATAATGGATGGACACAGGTATACAGTGGGTGAACTAACTGTGATGGGGAGGGTTGGACAATTAACAAGAAAAGAGTAATGATAAAATAAAAGAGAGTAAACATCAGGATAAGGTCAGGATAAGGCCCTGGCATGGTTGGATGCCAGGTGGCCCAGACAGCACTAGCCTGGGCAATGGATGTTATGGGCCAGGTGCTTCCATGGTTGCTCCTTGGACAGCACCTGCCATTCACTCAACTCCTCAAGCCACATCAGAAGTTGCTTGATATTGCTAACACCCCTCAGTCACCACCATTTATTGATACATATTTATTAAATTATTCACTGATTAAGGAGCTGTTAATGAGCTGTTTTCTGTGGTCTAGTGGTTTGATTCTCTCGGTCTCCATTGCCTGTGTTACTCTGAACAAGTCACTTAACCAGACACCACTCTTGGCTGAGTCTGAAAAGAAGTAGATGGAGATTAGTGCTGTACCCTGGAAAACAAATAGAAATAAATTAAAACAAATACAATTAAATGTATGCAACAGATTTTATGATACAAGGCTGAATACCTCCAGACCACTCTCAGATGAGGAACCTCTGTACCTCTTTTGAGTTGGTGCCACAGTGGCTATCAGTAAACCCTTCAGGTCACTTCCAGCAAGAGGAACATCAACCTCATGCTGACAATCATCCTGGGTTGCTACTGTGGACCCAACACCAGTAACATTGTGTAGCACAGAACAAGGTAGGTATGGCCTCCCTCTTCTTCAGAAGGATGGCTAAATGGAAAAAATGATTACTTATATATTCTGGCAACACAACTGCAATGGTAAAGTCAAATGTCACTGGAGTTATACAACCCCCACTGCCAGGAGAGTCACTCTCGCCTTATATGACACCAGCCATTTTAAACTAAATCTCCTCCAATGTTGGGGAAAAAAGTATGAGGTCCTAAGTACACATGCAAAACAGACAAGATAGCAGAAGAATATCATACTATTATAATACTGTCTCTCCCTAATTTCTGTCTCCCACTTTTGAAGCAGGTCAGCATGGTGTCACCTACAGATATGCTGGCACTGTTCATCACAATGACTGTCAGTGGAATCATTCACTATCTTAGCAAGCTTATGCCAGGCATGCAACTTCTGAGAGGGCACCATATTGCCTTTATCAAAAGCTCCTTAAACTATCTGTACAGGAAGTACAAGAAAATCTTGCTCTTTCTGGCACAGCATGCCAGAGTTCTGTATTCCACAGCATGTAAAGTAGCCATGCTTACTCTTAGAGGTGCACCCTAGAAGAAAAAACTGATTCACATGAAAACTCATTTGCAGATCATGTGTCATGCAAGGTAACACTGCACCATGGTTTTACTGTGTCTGTATAGTTCTGCACTGTAATGGTGTAAACGGATAACGTGTTGTACCACAGTGGTACAGGTATATGTGTCCCATATGCAAAAGCATACTAGTCACATGATTCATAGATGCCATGATGTGGATGGCCACCAGCAGGACATCTGAGTAGTGCAATGAGCTATCCCAGTGTAGCAGAAATAGCAGCACTAAGTATCCTTATTCACACAACTGACATGCTAAATGACCCCTCCTAGTGGAGTATAGTGTCAGCACCATGATCAATATTATAAAAACATGGAATAGAGCAATTTCAGTAGAGATTCTGTAGCCTAGCAGTTTTACAGAATTAAGGAAGGATATACAAAGCTTAAGAAGTAATCCTGCCTGGTAAAGCAGGTGTTGGGATGCACATTTAACTAGGTACCTAAAACAATGAAATGATACAGCACTATTTATCTATCTATTTACATATATATATATATATATATATATATATATATATATATATATATATATATATATTTGGGGGGGCAACTATGTACAAATTAAACTTTGAGAAGGACATGCTAATGGGGGCTAATTTGGATATCTAGAGCCACATTATGAGGGTCCGCTGCATTCTGATATTGGGGAAAATGGTGCATAACACTAGCTGTAGCTGAAAAATTGGTGTATAAAGCATGGGGGCCTGTGGTTATGGGTATAGTACAGCATTTGGAAGAGCTGTGCATAGGACTGAGAAAGGCACGCAAGCAGTGGATAAATGGAAGAGCTGCCACCATAACTATAGGCATAAGAAAGCATACTATATTCAGCCCTATTTCTAGCCACCTAAGGGAGGTACAGCAGACAAAGTTCATTGCCCAGGAAAGTTAAGAGTTACTACAGGCTCTTTGCACTCATGGCATGAGCCTCCTGGGTAAATCTGTCACAGAGAGGAAGAATCTGGACCTGATATGGCTGCAAAATGTGACATTAACCAAAGAATGTGCAGCTTTGTAGAGAAGGTATAACCTGTGGAGTCTGGAATGATCTGGTAAAAGTGTTCACTGACACTGAATTGAGGGATAGGGAGCAATCAATAGAGCTGTGGTCACTGGTGGCAAACATTACCTATGTAGTCGCATCAGTGATAGACACTGCAACTTCCTACTGGTTTGGCTGTAAAAGTCATTCCCTCAATCCCCACGATCATGACGGATTCAAGCTGCTATGGGTTCAGACACAGACTGCCTAAATTCAACCTTCTTATTCCTTTGGAAAGACGATATCACTCTCATCATTGGGCACAGAACCTGTCACACCCAGTTATCTAAATCATGCCCAGAAGCAGTCCTTCCATTCAGCACCTGGGATGCCATATCAGGCAGCACACGCTCATTCCTCTTCTTCTATACCTTTCCTATCAACTGTGGGCATACTTCTTGCTACCCCTGCCTTTAACTGACAACCATTTCATAGGCAATGATGTTCATCAGAATCAGCACATGCTTTTACCCATTGGGTAAACACTTACGGTCCTGTTGATTTTCACTTTCCATGCCATGGACTGCGATTATAAAGTGTTTATGTCTATAATCACTAAAAGAATGGAAAGGTGATGCCAAAATTAATAGATATGGATTAATGTGGTTTTATGAAGGAGAGTAAAAATGTTGACAACATTACAGAACATTAATGATCCAGAGGGAAGCTGAATATAAGAAATGACCACTGTTGTTGCTGGATCTTGATGCAGAAAAAGCATTTGACAGAGTAAGCTGGGAGTTTATGAGCAGGGCAATGGAAGCATTTGCATTCCCTGATAAAATTATAAGGCTGATTAGGAGGATGTATGAGGGATCAGAGGTGAAAATTAAAGTGGGCGTGTTCCTCTCTGATAGTTTCTGTTTGAACAGAGGAATCAGGCAGAGGTGTCATCTTTCCCCTTTGTTATTTGCACTACATTTAGAACCATTGGCAAAGAAAATAAGAGAATCAGAAATTCAAGGATATAATTAGTATGGTAGTCAAGAAAAGCTGGCTTTATTTGCAGATGATATTATTTTATACCTGATAAAAGCATTAATGGACAATTCAGTGTTGTGGAACCTTTTGAGGCAGTTTTAAATCTTTTGTGGATACATAATTAATTAAGCTAAAACAAAGGTAATAGCTGTAAATTATGTAACCACACACAAATTGGTTCAGTAATATCTATATTTATGGGGAGATTATAAAATGAAGTACTTAGGAGTATGGAGTAAAAATGATTTTGATGTGTCAGCTAAGGATATGTGGGAAACAATTAAGCAAAGGTAATACAAAAGCTGGGAAACTGGAAGCTCTATTATATGGATATAGATAGCAAGATCCAAGCAGTTAAAATGTTTTAGTCCCTTTAGTTTTATACACAGGCCAGGTATATTTTTATCAACCATAGGAGACGTTGTGGGTAGCAATTAATAAAGAGCTGAAGGACTTTAAATGTGAGGGGAGGATGGCAAGATTCAAGTGGAATAAGCTGATTCTTCCAATTGAACAAGGCGGTTTGGGATTACCTGATTTGAAGGGATATTTTAGAGCTACACAGTTAAGGCTCCTATACACAGCAGAAGCAGGAACCTCTAATTCAAAGTGGAAGGGGATGATGATGAAACATGGGGAAGCTCAAGAAACAATAAGAGACTGGGATTTTGGATGCAGATCCTTAAGGAGAATAGCAATAACTTTGCAAAATATTAGATTTAGAAAGTAGCAGAAATTATTCCAAGAATGAAGATAACATGAGAATGGAGAAAGGAGATTCTGCAGATAGAGATGCCTGTGATTATGGATATAGACAATAGGCAAGAGGAGGATTGGACTTTATTGGAGAAAACTGGTAAAAGAACCAAGGTACTGGGACAAAATAATTAGAGAGGGAAAGGTAATAGAATGGGAAGAAGCCAAGAATGTATTTGAACAGCAGGATAGAGCTTGCCTTCCCTATCAAAGATTGGTAACAGAATATAGGCAAAAAGAAATAGGGGCATCCTAAGTGAAAGACCAGCACTGGTAGACTTTCTAGAACAATCTAGAACAGAAGCTGCTGTTAAAACAGGAATAATTAGTTGAGCATACAAAATATCACATGATAACTATAAGAATCAATCAGAGGAGGTTAGAAAGATTTTGGAAGACAGATCGTATAAGCAATTCACAAAGAAACAATAGGGGGGTATATGTTTGTCTCCCAAATATGCAACAATGTCTAGAAGTTATAGAATCTTTGCTTGGAAGTGTTTACATAGGTATTTTAAACACCAAATAGGCTCCAAAGAATTTTTCCTCAGGTAGACAGCTAATGTCAGAGATGTGATTGGGCAGAAAGATATGGGTCGTTAGGCAGCATAGGATGGTGGTTTGTAGGATGACATTGGTGATCAAGAAGAGGAGGATGAGTGTGAGGGCAGCACCAAGGATCAAATGGTGGAAACTGAAAAAGGGTAATTGTGAGGTGATGTTCAGGGAAGAGTTAAGACAGGCACTGGGTGGCAGTGAAGAGTTACTGAATAGCTGGGTAACTACAGCAGAGCTAGTAAGAGAGATGGTTAGAAAGGTGCTTGGTGTGTCATCTGGAAAGAGGAAGGAGGACAAGGACCTGGTGGTGGAATGAAGAAGTACAGGAGAGTATACTGAGAAAGAGGTTGGCAAAGAAGAAGTGGGATTGTCAGAGAGATGAAGAAAGTAGACAGGAGTATAAGGAAATGAGGTGCATGGCAAAGAGAGAGGTGGCGAAGGCTAAGGATAAGGCATATGAAGAGTTGCATAAAAGGTTGGACACTAAGGAGGGAGAAAAGGACCTGTACCAATTGGCTAGACAGAGGGACCGAGCTAGTAAAGGTGTGCAGCAGGTAAGGGTGGTAAAGGATAATAAGGGAAACATACTCACAAGCAAGGAGAGTGTGTTGAGCAGATGGAAAGAGTACTTTGAGGGGCAGATGAATAAAGAGAATGAGGAGGAGAGAAGGTTGAATGATGTGCAGATAGTGAATCATGAAGTGCAGTGGATTAGCAAGGAGGAAGTAAGGATAGCTATGAAGAGGATGAAAAACGGAAAGGCTGTTGGTCCAGATGCCATACCTGTGGAAGCATGGAGGTGTTTAGGCGAAATGGCAGTGGAGTTTTTAACTAGATTGTGTAATGAAATCTTGGAAAGTGAGAGGATGCCTGAGGAATGGAGAAGAAGTGTTTTGGTACCGATTTTTAAGAATAAGGGGGATGTGCAGAGCTATAGTAACTACAGAGGGATTTAATTGATCAGTCACAGCATGAAGTTATGGGAAAGAGCAGTGGAAGCTAGGTTAAGAAAGGAGGTATGGTTTCATGCCAGGAAAGAGCACTACAGATGTGATGTTTGCTCTGAGAGTGTTGATGGAGAAGTACAGAGAAGGCCAGAAAGAATTGCATTGTGTCTTTCTGGATTTAGAGAAAGCATATGACAGAGTGCCTAGAGAGGAGTTGTGGTATTGTATGAGGAAGTCAGGAGTGTCAGAGAAGTATGTAAGAGTGGTACAAGATATGTACGAGTGTAGTGTGACAGCAGTGAGGTCTGCGGTGGGAGTGACGAATGCGTTTAAGGTGGAGGTGGGATTACATCAAGGATCAGCTCTGAGCCCTTTCTTATTT
This sequence comes from Protopterus annectens, assembly GCF_019279795.1. Lineage (NCBI taxonomy): Eukaryota > Metazoa > Chordata > Ceratodontiformes > Protopteridae > Protopterus > Protopterus annectens. Next base: position 1,529,572,031 of record NC_056725.1, on the reverse strand, counting down.
GCAGTAGTTATGGACAGGTTGACAGACGAGATCAGACAGGAGTCCCCGTGGACTATGATGTATGCAGATGACATTGTGATCTGTAGTGAGAGTAGGGAACAGGTGGAGGAGACCCTGGAGAGATGGAGATATGCTCTAGAGAGAAGGGGATAGAAGGTCAGCAGGACTAAGACAGAATATATGTGTGTGAATGAGAGGGAGGATAGAGGAATGGTGAGGATGCATAGAGTAGAGGTGGTGAAGGTAGATGAGTTTAAATACTTAGGATCAACAGTTCAGAGTAATGGTGAGTGTGGAAGAGAGGTGAAGAAGAGAGTACAGGCAGGATGGAGTGGGTCGAGAAGAGTGTCAGGAGTGATTTGTGACAGATGAGTACCAGTAAGAGTGAAAGGGAAGGTCTACAATAGGGTAGTGAGACCAGCTATGTTATATGGGTTGGAGACAGTGGCACTGACAAAAAGGCAGGATTCAGAGCTTGACGTGCAGAGTTGAAGATGTTAAGATTTGCACTGGGTGTGACGAGGATGGACAGTATTAGGAATAAGTATATTAGAGGGTCAGGTTGGAAGGTTTGGAGACAAAGCCAGAGAGTCAAGATTCCATTGGTTTGGACATGTGCTGTGGAGGGGTGCAGAGTATATTGGGAAAAAGATGTTAAGGATGAAGTTGCCAGGTAACAGGAAAAGAGGAAGGCCTAAGATAAGGTTTATGGATGTGGTGAGAGAGGACATGCAGGTGGTTGGTGTGACACAGCAAGATGCAGAGGACAGGAAGAAATGGAAACAGTTGATCTGCTGTGGTGACCCCTAATGGGAGCAGCTGAAAGAAGAAGAAGAAGAAGAAGATCAATTGAGCGAAAACCCCTTTACGCAAACACCTTGAACCGCATTGCGCGAAGTACGTAAACCTCGAAAGTCCAAAACCACAAATTCCGAAATGTTGATTTGTTTTGGTTGGCCCATCTGCGGTATAGCTCCGTAAGGTAAGTGTGCAATAGATAGGACTTTAGGGTTAGGATTTGGGTTAAGGTAAGTGCATATATAGGTAATGTATGTAAGATTTAGTGTAGTGTTAGATGTAGGGTTTTTTTAAGTGTATGTATGTGTGTTATTTATTTTGTTTGGGTGTATGTCTGTAGTGGAAGTGTGCAGTAGTTACGGACCTTAGGGTTAGGGAGGGGTTAAGGATAGTGCATAGATAGTTGTGTATGTGGGGTTTAGTGTAGCGCTGGAAGTAGGGTTTTGTTAAATGTATGTATGTGGATTATTTATTTTGTTTGGGTGTATGCCTGTAGGGTTTGGTTAGTGTATGTATGTGGTTTATTTATTTTGTTTGGGTAGGTACTAAGTAGCGGGTGGTGGGGTTGGCCGACTATGATAGTTCAAAATTTTATTTTTCACGGTTTAGTGCATTCAGGATTTTCACTGTTCCAGGTATAGGGTTCGATGTTTAGGTATTTGTGTAAAGGGGTTTTCGCTCAACTGATATAGACCCAAAATTATATATTTTTGTGGGAGTGTAATGAACTGGTAGACTTTAAAGATTCTCTGCAGACTGCTCTGTCAGAGATACTGGGTGAGCAAATTGATGTAACTAAGGAACTGTTTTTTTTTTTTTTGAGTTATGACACAGAATCAAAATTGCCTAGAAATAGTAAGCCCTTGCTGAGTTTAATTATGGTGGCTGCCAAAAAAAGCAATTACTAGCAAATGGAAGTCAAAGTCTAAACCAAATTTACTAGAAGTAGTGAGTGTAGTAACAGAGAAAAAGGGTAGGAGGAAATTACATAGGAAAAAATGGAAATTGTGGGAAGAATACATATAGAGGAGTAACAAGGTTTAAAAGAAGGCAGGATTTGAATGCACTGTGTAATGTTTGACTGACAATGACTGGAAAGATTAAAAGTGATGTATAATGTTTGCAACTACAATTATGTCAACATGGTTTGTGATGTATAATGTTTACAACGAAAATTATGTCAGTCTGGTTTGTTTTCATTTATATAAGTGTATGATTGTTTATGTCCTATGTGATAATTTAATAAAGATGTTTCTTGTTTAAAAAAAAAAGAATATGTACCCTTGCATAAAACTATTATGTAATACCTTTTGGAATCATTTACACCTCAGACCATTATATAGTGACTATGGGACACCAGTAAACCTAAGAAAAAAGCCGTAATTTCTAAAGCCAGACATTCCTTGGCAAATTAGTTACCAACTGTACCATTTCTTCCAAAGATAAGGGTATCTCTTTTGATTCAAGCACTGCATATCTGGAGTAATCCATTTTGTATCAGTTGCATGAAAAAAGAATTCAAAATTCTGTTTACTGACTCCAAACTTCCAAGAAAACAAAATTGGGAATTTCCATTGTATGTTCCTGAATTATAACTGTAATCCCCAGAAATATGAGCATTTAAGTGTGTTTTAGGAAAATATATACATTTCAATACTGTTGAACCTCGAGTATTCCCACATCTCTGAGGTACATCAGTCTTGGAGTTTAGTATATATATTAGTAATGGTTTGAGGGTGAAGCCCCTATATCCAAAGGTACAATGGTGCTTACCATTACAAGAAAGCACTTGTAATATGTAACAGCAAGTTTTGAAGTTTGCTGGTATTTTAAAAATGTTGCACTTATTTTTCAGAGTTTCAGGGCTTGCAATATTGAGTCATGAAGTTCTAATAGGTTGTCAGAATTTGATTTGGCTGTTTATGATATTGTTTTGTCATTTGGCTTAAACAATGATATGTTGTCATTTTTTTTTCTTTTTATCACAGTAGCTGTTTTTATGAATTGATGTAATGTCCAATCTATGAACCTATGAACCTATTAACAGCTTGTAGATGCAATTCTATGAGTTAACGTGCTAAACTTTACTATGAGTTTTGCATATTTTCATTTGTTACTCCTTTTTTCAGGGTTGCAGTCTGTACTGTGTTGTTCATCTCCAGTAGATGTGTGTAGCTGCTGGTCCCCATGGTTAACTCTTCTCTTATCTACTTGTCTTGGCAAATACTGGCTCTAGTCAATTATGGTTACTGGCACTATGACTCTCCATGGTCATAAAAAAGTAAGTAAATTAATAAATAAATAAATAAAGGGAAAACAAATGTTGTCAACAATATTCCCCACAGAATCATCCCTGAAAAATTCAATTCTAAAAGTAATGAATAATGATTTTATCTGCAGTTCTCACTTAAACAATGTTTTG